>NW_007245997.1:258828-321145 GCF_000164805.1 Carlito syrichta
AGACCCGTTGTAATTCCCAATAACACACATCACTTCTGCACTAGACCAGAGTCCAGTCTCTTTCTTTCTCTCTCTCTCTCTTTCTCTCTTCTGCCCCCCAATCACCGATGCTGTCTCCACCTTTGGAGTACCCTGAACCCGGCTGGAGCTGGTCCCGGCAGTTGGAGGCTTTGTCAAAGATGAGTTGGTTGACAAATTTAGGTTTTGCTTTCAAAATCTCTCTTCTGTTCCATTGGTCTATGTGCCTGTGCTTGTACCAATACCAGGCTGTTTTGACTATTCTAGCCTTACTGTAAAGTTTAAAATCTGAAAGTGTGATACTTCCTGCTTTGTTTCTTTTGCTGAAGATTGTTTTGGTTATTCATGGTTGTTTATGTTTCCATATGAACTTCTGTATTGCTGTTTCCAGGTTTGAGAAGAATGATGTTGGTAATTTAATGGATATTGTGTTGACTCTGTAGATTGCATTGGGTAGGACGGACATCTTAACAGTGTTGATTCTTCCAATCTATGGGCAAGGAATACTTTTCCATTTGTTTGTGTCATATTTGACTTCTTTGAGCATTGTTTTGTAGTTTTCATTGTAAAGATCTTTCACTTTTCTGGTTAGGAAGATGTCAAGTTATTTCATTTTTTTCTGTGGCTATTGTGAATGGGATTGTACTTTTATATTTGGTTCTCTGCCTGTTTGCTGTTGGTGTATGAAAACATGACTATCTTGTACACATTGATTTTATATCCTGACACTGCCAAAGTCCTTTATCAATGCATGGTTTTTGACAGATTTTCTTGTGTTGTCCAGGTATAGGATCATATCATCTGTGAAGAAAGATAGCTTAATTTCTTGTTTACCTATTTGATCCCAATATACTTCTCTTACCTGATTGCTCTAGTTAGGACTTCCAACACCGTGTTGGACAGGAGGGGTGAGAGTGGGAAGTCTTGTCGTGTTCTTATTTTCAGGGAAATGCTTCCAATTTCTATCCATTTAGTAATATGTTGGTGGTAGATTTATAGTAGATGGCTTTTACTATTTTGAAGTATGTTCCCTCTACACCTAGGAGTTCAAGAGTTTTTATCAAGAAAGCATGCTGGATTTTGTTGAAAGCCTTTTCTGCATCTAATGATATAATCATGTGGTTCTTGTTTTTACATGTGTTGATGCATTTATGGTCTTGTATATATTAAACCAGTCCTGCATCCCAGAGATGAAGCCTATTTAGTCATGGTGAATAATTTTTGAGATATGATGTTGGATCCAGTTTGCTAGAATCTTGTTGAGAATTTTTACATCTATGTTCATCAGGCATATTACCTGCAGTTTTTTTTTTGTTGTTGTTGTTGGGTCTGAACTGGGCCTGAAGGTCAAGGCTGTGGTAGCTGTGAGCATGCCTCTGCACTCCAGTCTATGCAACAGGGTGAGACCCAGACTCAAAAAGAAAAAAAAAGATGTTCACTGCTACTGTATTGACAATAGCAAACATTCAATAATATAAATGTCCAACAAAAGAGAAATGATAAAAAATTGTGATAGAGACACACTAAAATACTAATCTTATTTCTAAAACTATGCTTACATAGAATATTTGACAAACTTCTCTAGACACATTACTCAAATAAAACTAGGGTATGACATTCTTTTTTCAGCAGATTCAAATTACAAGTGCGTATTAAATTTCACATCAAAATATATCAAAATATCAATAGTATTTATCCCAGAATAATAAATATACAAAGCAAATTGCATGTTTTTATCACTTTTTGCACATCTTTGTTATCTACAATGAACATATTTTATTTTAATAAATCAGGAAGTCAACAATATTATATTCAAAATTATTTAGGTTATGATGACTATTTTCTTTAAAACTTCAAAATTCAGCAGATGGTCAGGAAATAAGAGTGTTTATTTTCTCAGCTTGTTACTGACCTCTAATAGCTACTTGTTTATTAATATTTTATCTCATTTCTCTTTTTTACTGAACAACTTTTTACTTTAATATCTTGATAAACATTTTTTAAATGAGTTTCATATGAAAGAAAATGCCCTTATTCATCCTAAAATTTCTTTGGTCTATGTGTTTTGTTATTCAGTACAGAGCTCTGCTTACCTGCCTAGCGGCATGATCATTTTCTCTTTAAGCTCAATTGGCCAGAATTTAATAGTTGATACATGAATGCTAATTTCTCTTAATAACTGAAATAAGTGGTCTCAAATTTTATTTTTACTAACTGAAACCATGGGGAAGAAAATATAAGGAAAAATATTGTTTAAATGTGTATGAAAAATGTATTTTAAGTAATCACAGAATAATACTGTTTACTGCTCCCTGACAGTGCCAGTCACTGTTCTAAGTGCTCAGAAATTCTTACTCTGTTGTGTCCTCACATCCATTTTCTAAAACAGGTACTATTATTACCCTCATTTTATAGGAGAGGAAGCTAAAGCACAAAGAATTATATACTTGCACAGGACTGCACACCAATAAGGCGTAGAGCTGAGTCTCAATCCAAAGCAACTTGGTCACAGCGCCTGCACCTTTGGCCAGAACACAACACTATCTTACTGTATCAAGAATAATAGAGTCACCCATAAGCTTTCAAAGGCTCAGACTTTGGTAACAAAAGAAAGTTATGTCTTTCCGTATTATAGTTAAAGAAAATAAATTGCTTCTATGTTGATACCATCAGAGAGAGTTTCTAGTTTTTACTTTTAGTAGATCTGCCGTAGTACATTTGATAACTCGGCAGAATCCAATAAAAGGAATGACAGGTAATATCAGATTCAGAATTGACATAGTTGGTCAACGGCAAGAACAATAATAAAACATTTTATCACCTTGAGTCGTAAGCACTGCATAACATCAGAATATACATTCATAAGAATGTGTGTGAGTGTGTTGATATGCTGTATATCTGTCCTTTAAAGTATCTTCTTCAATTCATCATTCAGTTTCACATTCAGACCTGCAAAAATGCTCTAGGCAGAGGGTGTCATTTCAACTGACCTGTTTGTTATTGTAATAAGAGCACATTTTATGTACATAGCTCAATATTCCAGAATTAAGAGCATAGTAACAAAAAATGTTATAATATTTAGTGAAATGTCTATAAAATCATCCAGCTGTGCCACAGGCAGTTTTTATGATTCTCAAAAAAAAAGGGCACATTCATTGAAGCAATAAAACAACTGCACTTAAGTAACTGACATTTGACAAGGTGAGATAAATGTTCCTTCAGATTCACAGAACAGCATAACCAAAGAAGCAGGTCAGCATAGAGCAGTGTATGTTTGTGCTCACATTGTGTGAACCCAGCAACTACTAGTCGTTCTAATAATTTGAGCCCAGCTATTGTGCTGTGTGATGTTCTGGCAAATTTTTGCATTCTTCCATTTCCAGTAACTCTGGCTAGTCATCCTGCGTATACACTTGATGATTTATCTTTAATTGTAAGGCACTGAGAGTAAAGCTACTTCTTGATTTTTTGTGTTTTCAAGTTCCACAGTAGCTAGCTTTCAGAAGTCTTTACATTTCCTTTACCTTTTATTTAGAGTTTCACTGAAGTCTAATTATATTTCACATCAGACTGAGTAAGAAGCAATAATGTGGTTTTGAAAGATATCAGCAAATATCTTCAACCAAATTCCAGAGGCAGTTTTAATGCTCCCAGCATCATTTTACCATTAAACTCTATTGGCAACTACTCCTTTGTGGTCAAAAATATATTTGAGATCTAGGGAGGAAAACAATGACTCAAAACTATGAATAAATTCTGTTTAAAAGCATATAATTTCTGCAGCCATAGCATTATATCATCCTGTGAGTTGCCACTCAATTATTAGTTATATATGAATTTGTGATGTGAGTATATTTTAAGAAGTGAGACATAATGTACAATTGTCTTCAGATATGGACAGAAGCCAGTTGTGTAAGCCCTACTTTAATTAATAGTAGATTTATCACAATTCTTTATTGTGGTCTCCAGATGTTAAAGTTTATGAGTTAATAATTTAATAGAAATGACAAAAATCATTATGGCCTGTTGAAGAGTTGACTAGTTTTGCTTAGAACTTAACTTCTAAGCCTAGCCCCTTTCACCAGTTAAGCAAGGGCAGTTCGAAATGAAGAGTTATGAAAATTCTGCTACAAAACTAAAACACTTCTTTGGGGTGCTGAACTCCATGCTATATTCATAGCTGAAAAAATACCTCTTTTTAAATTAACAATAGTCACTTCTGTTATAACAAGGTTCTCAACCTTGGGTTTACAGCAGACTCACATATAGACTTTTTAAAATTAAATGTACCCAGACCTCACCCAATACCTCTGAATCAGAATCTCAGAAGTAAGCCCAATAATGTATTTATATTATATTTTAAAAATTATATGTGATTCTGATGTCCAGCCACTGTGGAAAACAGCCTAAAAAAGTTAAAATGTTCATATTTTACTGATGTGGCTGACTGTGTTGTTAACAGTGCAATGTGTTAAATTTGGCCACGTTTTTAAGTGTCATTTCTGATTATATTGCTGCCTTGTTTTAAATGGACTGGATTTCCTGTATCTTCAGCTGAAAACAATATTTTCTGTGAGTACATGAGAAATATCAATTTTCTGCAGCAACTATACCACCACCTAACAGAATATAAAGTCACTACTTTATTTCTTTCATGCTGACAAGGCATCTAGAGAGAGACCATTTATCTTTCCTGATAGTTCAGGACAAGAGAAACAAATTCATTGTCTCCTTACTGTACTACCAAACAAAACAAAAAATAAATTAACTTACTACATTTCTAAAACAATGGCACTTTTAATGAGAAAATTTTAAGGTAATAGAATAAAAATATTACCTGTCAAAATGTACACATAGCACTTGGAACAGAATGACAGACTCTATTCTCTTATATTCTACAATCTTGAGAAAGATTTGTTTTTTCTTAATCATCACACTTGGTAAGAATGCTTACCAACATACAAAACCAAGCTTTTTCCAAATTCCAGCATCAAAGGAATGATGTCTTTGAAGAAATGAAAAACAGTAAGCTAAAAAAATTCTGTCTTTCCATTGATAACCTGGCCCTTTCAAAGTTTGTTCAAAATAACAAGTTAAGAAGTTCAAAAAATTTAATAAACATTTTATACTAGGGTTCTAGGGCTGCTGTAGCAAAGTACCACAAACAAGAAGACTTAAAAAAAATCCCAGAAATATAATCGCTCACAATTCTGGAGGCCAAAATCAAGATATCAGCGAGGTTGGTTCCTTCTGAAGACTCTGAAGGAAAATGCCTCTCCTCCTGGTTTCTGTGGTGGCTGACTATCTTTGCTGTTCCTTGACTTGCAGAAGCATGATTGCATGCTTTGCCTCTGTCTTCACATGTTGTGTGTCTCTGGGTCTTCCCACTGCCATCTTATAAGGACACCAATGATTGAATTTAGGGCATGACCTAGTCCAATATGACTGCATTGTAACTTGATTATATCTGCACATTCACAGACACTAGGGATAAGACTTCAACATGTCTTCTTGGGGGACATAATTCAATCCACAACATATGCTTTCATTAGTTATATGGTTTAATAAAAAAGAACTGGCTAACTTTGCATTTGAGTTAAATAACTGAATTTCACTTACTTTCCCAAATTCAGCCCCATTCAGGCCAGATAAACTTGAGCAAACTATTTAGTCTTGCTCAACCTCAGTTTCCTCTTCTGTAAAAGATTATATTATATTATTCTTATGAGACTTAAATGTGATTTGTTTTGTTTGTGAATGGTTCATAATAATACTAGCCAATCATGGAGGATTTAATCATCCGTTCCAAAACCAATTTCTAAAAAAAATGAATAAGTTGACACACTGAAGCTTTGAATGACTTCTTTAGCAGCACTGGGATGAGGTGAAAAATCTGAAATAAACACTAGATTACTTAAATCTGGAATATTTTCACTACATCATTTTGTGCTTTTGGAGCTGTAAAAATATAGGTTATTTTCCTTTTAGTTCTCAACTTTATAAATGTTAATGAATCACAGTTAGGGTGATGACTTACTTTACAATTTTCCATGGAAGGCAAGAAGCAAATAGATATTCTATGTGTGTGCTTATTTCAATATTCAGTGCTCCATTCTACTATAAATAGAATACACACACACACACACACACACACACACACACACACACACATGCACACACATGAGTATAAATATACTGGGTTTCTGTATCTTTTCTACTTATCCTCATTTCTGAATGTTTTTTTCCAATACTAAATTTTCTTCAACTGTAAAGAAGCCTGGGGCATCACTGGCCACAAGCTCAGTCAACTTCACTGGAAACAGCCAGAATAGAAAATTTGACAGGGACTTATTTAACCAACACTCTTTCACCTGAAAGGTGTTTAAATTTGGTAACTGCAAATAGGGCAAGCCTAACTCTGCCAACTTTACTTATGCAAGTAAACCTACTGCCTTTGAATAAAGTGACCTTAGCCCCATTACTAAACCTGGCAACTCGACTAGCTCCGACATCAATACACTACATTTAACTCTGACAGTGTCAAACTATAATCAATGTTATCAGAAATAAAATGACTGTATTATGTTGTTAAAATAAAAATAAGATAAAGACCATTTTGAGTTAACCATATTATTTGCCAATCAGTTCAGCATTTCTTAAGTATTTTAGTCTTTTGTCATTTAGTTTTATTCTGAACAACCGCATCATCTATCAATTAATGTTGCCTGAATACCTTTAGTTTAATTTAGCCTTTTTGAATAAGCATAATTATTTTAAAAAGAATTTTGTATTGTGCATGTATACTTCATACATTTCTAAATGCAATGGGGATTACTCTGAAGGAATTAACAGATTTATCGTCAAAAATTCTGCTGTCATAAACTAAAACATAAAATTGAAAATCACTATGAACTTACTATGAAAAAGTGATAAACTTTATTGTCTGATGCTGTGATTCATAAAGCTTTGCTCAAAATCCTCTGGCTCAACTTTAGAAACCTCATGATCAGTTTTTCTCAGTAAACCTATAATTTCTTCTGTTTTTCATGTCATCAGTTTGTGGCACTCAGAATTTTTTCCCAGGTATTCTAATTTCACTGAAAATATGTAACACTAAAGGAAATTTCCCTCCCATAGCATAAAGGGTGAGTTTTCTCTGCTTAGCAGGATTGCCCTCTCTTTTTCAGTTAAGTCATACAAAATGTAATTCACCTATTAAATACAAGAGTTAAAAGCATCATTATAAAGATAATACATTTCACATTGTTGTAAAAAATGGATAATTTGATGTCAAAGTATTAGAACTACCAATTATTTTAAAGATTTATGCATTAGACAAGTTTAGTGATAATTCAAAATAATATCCAAATAGATTAAGTGAAATAGTATTCAATTACCCAAATATTCTTGAACTACCAGATAGTATGGCTACTATCTGTTCTTCTAATCATCTACCACAATTATTTTTTAATAAATCAATATCCTCATGAGGAAATGGCACAAGAAACATCAATTTTATGTTCAAGACTTTGTTGATTTTTTATTTATGCCCTTATCATTTCTATCTTTTTAAAAGCAAGAAATATTTTTGTGCTTCAGATAGTGTGAGTTCATGCTTAAACAGGGGAAGGCTATGCAATTTGTAGTTTATTCTGATTAAAAGCAAGGAAAGGGACAATAAAGAGGAACTTTACAGTGGAGAAACCTAAGAAACACTACCTCAACCATTTGTTCAAGGTCAAAATCAAGAGTCATAAGTCATGTTGATAGTATGTATCCTTGATGAAAATGACACTGTACCTGGTCTTCCTTCTAATAACCATAATTCCTGTTTCAGCATAAGAAAAATGTCAGAGAAATTCCAGTATTGAGCAACCTACAGAACATCTGACCATGCTTTCTCAAAATTGTCAAGATCAGCAAAAATAAGAAATGTCTAAGAAATTGACACACCTAACAGGAGCCTAAAGAGATATGGTGACTAAAAGTACCGTGATATCCTGAATAAAATCCTGGAACAGAAAAAAAAGGTAAAAACTGAAGAAATGGTCAGGCATGGTGACTCATGCCAGTAATACCAGAACTTTGGGAGACAAAGGCAAAAGAATTGCTTGAGCCCAGGAGTTTAAGACCAGCCTGGGCAACATAACAAGACCTCATCTCTATAAATAAAATTTTATATATATATATATTAAAAACTGAATAAATATAAATAAACTGTGTATTTACTTAATAATAATGTACAGATATTGGTACATTAATTGTAACAAATGTACCATGCTAATGTTAGGATGTTAATAACAGGGGTAAGTGTATGTAGAATAAGAGAATCCTCTGTGCTACCATCTTAATTTTAATGTAAATCTATAACTGTTCTAAAAATTGAAGTCTATTAGAAAAAAATTCTCAAATTAGTCCACCTGAAAAAAAAAAGCAAGTGAAGCATGAAACCATTCATGCAGTTTAATAAGAAACCAGCTGTGAATAAATGAGATCTCCTTCATTAATTGCAAAGAGAAGATATAGATATTATTTATTCATGTAGAGATTGTTCCTTTTTCTTTCAAATAAACAATGAACACATGCACTTGTACTCAGAAAAGGCAATTTAGTTAGAGGACAGTGAAAGACAAGAATTAACCAGAAAATATAAACCAGTAGGCTAGTATCATTATTAGTCTAGATTAGTAGTTTCTTGCTGTTAACCTATGTATAATCATAGATGAGTTCCTAAAGAATTCGTTCTGTTTCTTGCTTTGTGCCATTGGGTTTAATACAGCTTCTCTCTTAAGAGGTTGCCAAAAAGAAATCAACGGTCAATCACGTGGCATTTAAATGTGAGCAGATATCTATTTCATTTAAGTAAAAAGACACCTGTTGAAATGGGAATACTTTTACAATGGTAGCAAAGATGATATTGAGAGCTGGCACATGGCTCTCCGTTCCTCACCACAACCCTTCTGCCTTAATTGCTTGCATTCTCTTTCTTTCTTCTTTTTTTTTTCCCTTTACAACGTAAAACTTTTTGAAGTAAAACACAAAGAAGAAAATGCGGAAATAATAACGTCCCACTCAATGGATTTTCACAAAGTGAATAATACATCCATGAGACAAGCACCTAGAAATGGAGCATTACCAAACACCAGAAGCCCTAGTGTGCCCCCTTCCAGAAAGAAGCCACCAGTGGTGATTACTGTCTCAAGTTCTAACAGAATCAGTTAGTGTTGCCTGTTTTTTGGGAATTATATATAAATGGAATCATATGGTATACATATTTTTTGTGGGTGCAGGTCCTTTTACCCAACATTATGCCCACCAACTTTACCCATGCAATTGTATTTTTTTATTTTTGTCATTAAATTGCATTCCATTGTATGAATACGTAACAATTTATCCACTATACTGTTTCCAGTTTAGCACTGCTGTGAATAGTGTCGCTATGAACATGCTTATAATTGCCCATTAACCTCTTCTTTACCTTGCTACACCTTAGTGGTTTAGCATCTCCAGGAAAGAAGTCAACTAAATATTTCCTGAAATAAAAAAACCCAAGTATCTGAGCAAAATCACTTTTAAATTTATTCAGGCCTGCAATGATGCCATTCAAAAAAGGCCAGGGCCACATTTTTCTTTGTCTACAAATAACATTTGAAAAAAAATCCTTGGATATAACGTAGAGAATTTAGTATAAACTCAGAGTTGCAGACTTTTAAAATCTTCATAGAAGGAACATCTCTGAGATAGAGACAACATTTGTAAAAATTGTGAATCCTCAAATTAAGTAATGAAACAATTCCTTTAAGTGTGGGCTAGCAAAGGAGAAAATTGGTGATATTAAAAACAGAAATAGACTAGACAGCAAGCAGCTGGGAAAGCTTAGCAACAGCTGATGCCAACACAGCATAACGAGTGGGTATTTAATGCTAAAACATAATACCAGAAACCAAAAGAACCTTGAACAAAAATTAATTCTTGTTCTTTGGTATTTTACCAAGTAATGGCCACACAATATTTTTGGACTGATAATCAGGCTCATTTCTTTTGCCTCTAGTTACAAAGACCATTTTCAAGAGGCAAGACAGGATTTCCACTTCGTTCTAGCCACTAAAAAATGTAGGTGGCAAGTGCCTCTGTACATGCATTCAAATCCTCATACTTGAAGCAGAATCTTGTTAATGACTATACAATTGAGTTGATCCAATGTCACAGAAAAATATTCTTTTGAATCTCAAATTTGTCTAAAATCCTAATTTGTCAGGGAGCATCACTTGAAACTCTCCGTGTCGAGTTTGCTTGTTGAAGCCTGAACAAGAGTCTGTGAGAAAATCTTCAAGCATGGGCAGATGCTCCCTGACTTATGACAGTTCAATTTACAATTGTTCAAAGTCACAATGGTGGGAAGGCAATACACATTTAGTAGAAACCATACTTCTGATACCCATACAACCATTGTTTTTCACTTTTAGTACAGTATTTAATAGATTACATGATCTATTCAACACATTATTATAAAATGGGCTTTCTGTTAGATGATTCCACCCAAGTGCATGCTGATGTAAGTGTGCTGAACATTTATCATGCTATGTTTAAGGTAGGCTAGGCTAAGCTATGCTGTTTGATAGGCCCAGTGTATTAAACTCACTTTTGACTTAATATTTTCTACTTAAGATGAATTTATGGAGACATAACCCTGTTGTAAGTCAAGGAGCACCTGTATATTTATTTTCAGCATCTATTAATCAACAATGGTATTTTAAGAGAAATTTTTAAAGAATTACAGACTCTTAGACTCTGAAGTGGCCATTAAGTAACCCCACTGAAAAATGAATTCAGAAAACCCTTTGAAAAGAAAAGAAAAAAGTTACTTTCAAAAATTTCCTCTGGTGTTGACTAAAGGAAAACTAATTAAGATCCGAACTTTTTCTAAGTTGTAGTAAAATTGATTACAAAGTCTTTTACCTGTTTGTGCCAGGGATTAAAGATTGCAATCGAGGTAAGAGTTTCTTTTACAATGACATTTGAAAAAGAGACCTTGTAATATGAAGTAGAGAACTTAGTATAACCTTAGAGTTGCAGATTTTAAAAATCTCCATAGTAGAAACATTTCTAAGATAGAGACAACATTAGTAAAAATTTTGAATCTTCAAATCCTCAGTCTATACATTATCTCCATACCATGTGCCAAAGAATAAATGCACAGAGGAATGAACTGGTAGAGAAACATTTCTCAACACTAATAATGATTGGGCTCCAAACTCCTACCCTTGAGAGAAGACTGGATTTGATCAGTCAAGAACTCCTTTTGCTCCTAGAACAAATAAGGAGAATAGGCCAAGTTTTGTGAGGATTAAATATTTGACCAAATGAGAAGGGCTTAGAAATGTACTGACTGGTAAGGAGCATACAATAAATGTTAGCTACCATTTGTTTTATTCCCTAGGCTCACCACCTAATCCTGTCCATGTAGCTCTTCATATTCTGATGGTGATAAGAGACATAAAAAGATAAAACAATGAAAACAGTTTTCTCACTAAGGCTTCTCATTCTGTCATTTCTTGTGTGTCCTATCTTTGACCATGTTTGACTTCTAAAGTTGCAGAATCTTTCCCAAAGGAGAGACAGCTCCAGGCTCATTTGATCATATACAAGTCATGGAGTTTTGACAGAATGCAATTCAGGGAGAAAGATGGTTCAAAAGAGAAGAGATCCCTAAAAAAGATGAGGAAAAAATTTAAAAATTCCCCCAGAATAATGGTCTCAATGTGTAATATATATTGTGATAAATAGTTCTTACAGTGATGAAAGGGCACAAGACCAAGGGAGAGGAACAAATGGCACCATAATAAAGAGAGAGATTTGAGCTGTATGTCTCTAATAAAAACATAGTTCTCAATCAGCAATGAGATCCGAAGCCTCAATGTGACTCTTGACCAAATGGACTTAATTGATACCTACAGAACACTCCATCCAAAGACCACAAAATATACATTCTATTCATCACCACATGGAATGAACTCTAAGATTGACCACATACTTGGCCATAAATCAAGTATAAGCAAATTTAAAAGGACTGAAATTTTACCATGTACCCACGGACCACAGTGGAATAAAAATAAACATTAACACCAACAAGTTCCCCCGAAAACCCACAAAGACATGGACACTAACAGCATGAGGCTAAACAACTCCTGGGTCAACAATGAAATCAAAATGGAGATTAAAAGGTACCTGAAAACAAATGAAAATGAAGAAACATCTTACCAAAATCTCTGGGACGCCATGAAAGCTGTAGTAAGAGGGGAATTTATATTCCTACAAACGCACATGAAGAAAATGGAAGGATCACAAATTAATAGCCTAACAAGCCACCTAAGAAAGCTGGAAAAGCAAGACCACCAAAACCCTAATTTCAGCAGAAGAATCTAGATCACCAAAATAAAAGCCCAAATCCAGGACATAGAAGACAAAAATATAATACAAAAAAATCAATGAAACAAAAAGCTGGTTTTTCAAAAGGATAAATAAGATCAATGGTCCCCTAGCTAGACTGACCAAGAAAAAGAGAGAAAAATCCTAGATAAACACAATCAGAAACACAAAGATGAAGTCACATCTGACCCTGAAGAAATACAAAAGATCATTAAAGACTAGTATGTACACTTGTATGGAAACAAACTTGAAAACTTTAAGGAAATGGAGGACTTTCTGACATCACACAACCTGCCTAGGTGGAAACAAGAAGAAATCGAGACCCTAACAGACCAATAACAATCAAGAAAATTGACTACATAATAAGAAAACTACCTACAAAAAAAGCCCGGGTCCAGATGGCTTTCCAGCAGAATTCTACAAGACATTTAAGAAGGAGCTGATACCAATCCTACTGAAGGTATTCCAGGTGATTGAGAAAGATGGAATTCTCCCCAAATCATTTTACAAAGCTAACATAACATTGATACCCAAGCCAGGTAAAGACCCAACAAAGAAAGAGAACTATAAGCCAATATCTTTGATGAACATAGATGCTAAAATACTCAACAAGATCCTAGCAAACCGGATTCAACAACACATCTCAAAAATCATCCATCATGACCAAGTAGGCTTCATCCCTGGTATGCAAGCCTGGTTCAACATTCGTAAAACCATAAATGTAATTAAATACATCAATGTGTCAAAACAAAAACTACATGATTATATCATTAGATGCAGAAAAAGCTTTTGATAAAATCCAGCACCCCTTCTTGATAAAAACCCTTGAACATCTAGGCATACAGGGAACATACCTCAAAATAGTAAAAGCCATCTACGAGAAACCCACAACCAGCACACTTCTAAATGGACAAAAATTGGAAACATTTCCCCTGAAAACTGGAACCAGACAAGGATGCCCACTCTCACCCCTCCTGTTCAATATAGTATTGGAAGTGCTGACTAGAGCAATCAGACAGGAGAAGGTAATCAGGGGTATCCAAATAGGAAAAGAGGAAGTCAAGTTATCTCTCTTTGCAGATGACATGATCATGTACCTTGAAAACCCAAGAGAATCTGTCACAAACCTCCTTACACTGATAAAGGACTTTGGCAAAGTCTCAGGGTATAAAATAAATGTGCAAAAGACAATTGCATTTCTTTACACCAATAATAAACAAACAGAAACCCAAATAAAAAGCACAACTCCATTCACAATAGCCACAAAAAAAGAAAATGAAATAACTTGGGATCTTCCTAACCAGAGATGTGAAAAACTTTTACAATAAAAATTACAAAACATGGCTCAAAGAAATCAAAGATGACACAAACAAGTGGAAAAATATCCCATGCTTATGGATTGGAAGAATCAACATTGTAAAGATATCCATCCTACCTAAGGCAATCTACAGATTTAATGCAATACCCATCAAATTACCAGCAACATTCTTCTCAGATCTAGAAAAAACAATACAGGAATTCATATGGAAACACAAATGACCAAGAATAACCAGAACAATCCTCAGCAAAAAAAACAAAGCAGGCGGTATCACATTACCAGTCTTCAAACTTTACTATAAAGCTACTATAATCAAAACAGCTTGGTATTGGTACAAAAGCAGGCACATAGACCAATGGAATAGAATTGAGATTCCAGAAGCTAAACCTCAATTTCTCAACCAACTCATTTTCGACAAAGCCTCCACCACCTACCACTGGGGAGAGGAGAACCTATTCAGTGATGGTGGGAAAACTGGCTGACCACATGCAGAAGACTAAAACAAGACCCTTATCTGTCCCCATACACAAAAATTAACTCCAAATGGATCAGAGACCTAAATGTAAAACTTCAAACCATAAGAACCTTAGAAAATGCAGGATACACCCTTATGGAAATTGGAACTGGCATCCAATTCCTGAACAAAACCTGACCCACAAGCCATAAGA
The DNA here is from genome assembly GCF_000164805.1 of Carlito syrichta. Lineage (NCBI taxonomy): Eukaryota > Metazoa > Chordata > Mammalia > Primates > Tarsiidae > Carlito > Carlito syrichta. The sequence continues at coordinate 273,262 of NW_007245997.1, forward strand.
GATAAGATAGACAAGTGGGACCTCATTAAACTGGCAAGCTTCTGCAAAGCCAAAGAAATCATCAAGAGAGCAGGGAGACAGCCTACAGACTGGGGAAAAAGTATTTGCCAACTCCAGGTCCGACAAAGGCTTAACATTTTGGATCTACAAGGAACTCAAACGTGCTGAAAAGAAAAAAAACAAACAACCCCACTATAAAGTGGGCAAAAGATATGAACAGACACTTCTCAAAGGAAAACGTCCGAGCAGCCAACAGACACATGAAGAAATGTTCAACCTTACTAATCATCAAGGAGATGCAAATCAAAACCACACTGAGACCCACCTAACTCCAGTCAGCAAGGCAATTATCAATAACTCAAAAAATAACAGCTGCTGGAGAGGGTGTGGTGAAAGGGGAACACTCCTACACTGTTGGTGGGAGTGCAAACTGGTGTAACCTCTGTGGAAAACAGTGTGGCGATTCCTAAAAGCTCTAAATATCAGCCTCCCATATGACCCTGCAATCCCCCTACTGGGAATACACCCTGAAGAACTCAAATCACTCTACCAAAAAGATACCTGCACATGTATGTTTATCGCAGCATTGTTCACAATAGCAAGAACCTGGAATCAACCATACTGTCCATCAAAAGAGGACTGGATTTTTAAAATGTGGTACATATACACGATGGAATACTATGCAGTCATAAAAAAGAACAAAATCATGAACTTTGCAGCAACCTGGATGGAACTAGAGTCAATAATACTGAGTGACCTCTCACAGAAACAAAGATCTGAGTATCACATGTTCTCACTCATATAGTGGACCTTGAACATCCACCATAATACTATAGAAAAAAAGACTGACGGTGGTGGGAAACTATGGGGGGAGGGGAAGGGAGATGGGATTAACGGTAGTCAATATCTGTCTGGGGACGGGGAGAAACCCCTTATCAACAAGGGTGCCTGAATGAAGCATATTTGTATACCTCACCCTAAACCGTACCCCACAATATCAAAATAAAAAATATTTATATAAAACAAAACAAAAAACATAGTTCTCTACTTGGGAGGCTGAAGCAGAAGGATCACTTGAGCCCGGGCCTTTGATGTTGCAGTGAACTATGGTTACACCATTGTACTCTAGCCTGGACGACAGAGTAAGACCCTGTTGCTTAGACCCAGTAAAACATAAATAAATAAAAAGACAAAAATCTGGCCAGGCTCAGTGACTCAGCCTGTATGTAGTCCCAGTACTTTGGGAGGTCGAGGCGAGTGGATTGCCTAAGCCCACGGGTTCAAGACCAGACCAGGCAACTTGGAGAGACCTCATCTCTACAATAAAACAAAATAAAATCAGCCAGGCATGGTAGCGCGCGCCTGTAGTTCCAGCTACTTGGAAGGCTAAGGTGGAAGGATCACCGGAACCCAGCAGGTCGATGCTGGGGTGGCTGTGAGCATTCGTGCCACTGCACTCCAGCCTGGGCAACAGAGTAAGACTCCAACTCAAAAAAAAAAAAGACAAAAATTTTTTAAATCATAGTTTTAAGAGCTGGACTTTACATATGCCACTCACAAAATGTTTTCTGTATTATGAGGACAAAACCAGATCCTTAGACTCTTGCAAGGCAGAATATTATTTGTTTCCACTAATCATCAACCCTAAGTTTCTCTCAACAAAGAAGGGGGCTCTGAATGCTGGTTAAATAAAATGTTTACACAGTGTATTTTATTTCTGATCACTTTGGTGTATGTGGTAAACTGTCCGGTTAATTGGTTTTTCTCTGAATACTTTCTGGCTCCACAATTCCATTCTTAAGGTTTTTAACATAGTTTGATACAAACAATTCAGTAATTAACCCCATAGAAGACAGTGAAATAACTTCAGGGGGAAAAAATAGGCATAGTTGTCATTGGGTATGAACAACAAACAATATGTAAACATAAGTAAACCATAGGGAACATCTTCATCTTCTCTGATCTTTTCATTTTGATTTAATAGGCACAGAAAACATATGCTGCACTATGCAGACGGTAATACATCAAATGAAAGAGCAGTGTACATCACATGACACCACAAGCCTTTGGAGATGCATGAAATGATAACACAGGGCCCTGAAAAGTTTAAAAATAGTGGCATTCTGAGTCTCTGAAGACCTTTGGGGAATTAAGAGAGCCAAGTAAGGCAATTTATTACTTTCCACAGTTTATAACACTAGGGGATTTAGGGAATGTACATTTTATATGCTTCTTCTACAAGGTTTGTTAACACAGAAGGTCAGGGTATTTTCTTTACAACGTTTTATTTTTGTGGAACTATTGAAATTGTGTAGATTTGAATGCCAGAGGGAGGAGAGAAGTGTATGTGCTACATGTTTGATAACAAGCATTGCAAGTAAAGGATCAGTGATCAATGTTCTGATGAGTGGCCTACAAGTCAATATTTTATTTTACTTTACTTTTTTTTGCAAACAATGGCTTATACTTCTCTTTTCCAAAAACAATTACAAGAAGATGAGAAGTGCCTTTCAGTTTGGGAGGCCAGTGGAGGGGCCGATGAACCTGTTCACTGCACTTAGAAATCAGACGATGGGACAGAGAATAACTCTTTTCAGAATGCTAGGGGGCTGATTTGTGTCCTAATAGCAACTTGAGACAACCAGTCCAGTGTCTTAATATATATTGTTTGTCTTTCAGGGTGTATGAGGTTATACTAAAAAACCACCAATCTTATTTCTTTAAAAGTACCACCAAAGTAAATTACAAAACAAGAAACTACTGGATACCTACAATAATAAAAAATAAATATGCAACATCAAAATGGCACATATTAGAAAGACTTAGGATTTGTACAAATAGAAAACCCAATCTAAATGTACAAAAATTTCAAAATATAAAGGACATTCAATTGATAAAATATTATATAGACATTAAAAACGATAGGGTACTTTTAGGCTGACTATAACATTGGTATGGTGATTTAATCACTGTTTCCCTCAAATCCCAATAGGAATGACCAAAGAAAAATGAAGGGGAGGAAAAATTGCAGCAACACAAAACAGAAAGGCAGGGTAACATTCACATGCTACAATCTTTGAGGAAGTTCCACCTAAAGTTCAAAAGATCTAGCAAATTTTTTGAACATTATGAATTTAAAGAATGAACCCTGGGTGGACAGGAAGAATATGGAACAGATAGAAAATATTTCAAAATCTTGTTGACAGCTGCTGTACTCAGAGGCACAAGCAGCCACATGAAATAGGAAGAGGATCAATAGTGAAGCCTTTTCCTGCCATAGTGGGCAGTCCTACGGGGAAGGAGGAAAACATCATGCCAGTCCCCTCTCATTTTCCTCACGCTCTGTTAAAAATTAAACATGGAATGCTCGTCCCTGCCTCGGAAGCATCACTGTACACAGAGAACAAACTGCACTGAAATAAAGTCTGTTTATTTGGAATGCTCTTATCCAAAGCTCTGGATCCCAGAAGTGATAAAGTCACCTTTATCAACAATTTTCTCTGCAAAAACACACACACAAAGAATTCTAAAGACATCCTTTTGGACAGTGAGAGGATGCAAACAAAGCTTCTGACTATGTGTGTGATAAATACCAGGCTGGATTGATATACTCACAAAATCTAACAGTGGGCCTGGATATTTACTGTGCAAAGCTAAAGAAGCAAAAAAATATTGCCCATTATTGATATTTACTGAGAAAACAGAAGTTAATGATGACATAATATTAAGATCACAGTAAAATTTTATAAAACACAAAGTATTTAAAATAAGAGAAAAAAGATATGATGGTAAAATAGGCTGAGTAAAACAATTGAATAAGGCAAAGAAAAAATGTTAAAAAAATAGAAATATCACGGATAGAGCAGCCTTATAGAAGCAAAAATACACCAAAAGATTTCATCTAAGATGTGAAATTAACCAATTTACTACAACTACCAGAATGCACTGAAAAAGGACAAAGATTAAAAACTCCAAAAGAAAATATGATAGGCTATTTGACATCACTGAAAAAAAGATTGCAAAACAGTGAAATACATGCAACAATCAAATACATAGCTATATATGTCTACACATACATACATACACATATGCACACAAACACACATATATAGAATAAAACCTTGAGATGAAGGCTATAATCTTCATATCTAAAGAAACTTAAACTTTCCAAAAACAAAATTAATAATATAGAGAAAACCTAACATACTGTGGTAAAGAAAGATTTTGCATGAAATCCAAAAAGAAAATCATACAAGCACCCATGCAGAAAAGCAAAAAATAGACTGTTCCGCCTTATTCTTTGTAAGGACACTATGAAACAAGTCTACAGATTTGTGAGGAGTGAAAATGTTATAGACTGAAAATTCCATAATAAAACAAAGGTGAATGTTCCACATATTTCACAAGACATTCTCAGACACTCTCAAAAAGTAAACATATGTTACTTCTTTTTTTTTTCTTGTAAAGCTATTTAGAGACACATTTTAGGTAACCATGAGATGAATGGAAATAAAGAACTCAGTAACAGAGGAATTGAGGTGGAGGAAACTTGCCTGGTAGTGACATTTCATCATTTCCATATACAACTAAGCCTAAATTTTTGTAAATGCCATCATTTTTAAAAATGCAAATTGTAAGCATAATTATTGAATGGCAAAATACATGCTATAACAATATTACTTGATAAATGGAATGCTCATGATTGTTCATGGTGAAGATATTTTATGAGGAGGACCCTTCCAATAAATGAAACTTATTTATAAAAAATTGTGTATTTATTTTTACGTGCTTAAACTTCAGTCACCTTCAAAGTACTCTCCATTTGATGCTAGACACCTAGTGAGATGCTTTTTTCACTGCTCAAAACAGTGTTGAACTCATCAATTTTGATGCCTTTTAGTGCTTCTGCTATTTTTTGTTTCACCTCTTCCACATCAACAAAATGATGTCTTTGAGAGCAATTTTCATCTGGAGAAACAAATAAAACTTCTTTTGGGGTGAGATTTGGAGGGTGAGAGAGGGAGAGTAAGCCACGGAGGTCATGATGTTTTGGTCAAAAACTGCTGAACACTCAGGGCAGTGTGGGCAGGTGCATTGTCATGGTGGAAGAACCAGTCATCTGTTTGCCACAACTCGGGATGTTTCTTCTGCAAGTGGTGATGCAACCTTCTCAAAACTTCCAGATAAAAACTTTGGTTGACTGTTTGCTCTGGAGGAACAAATTTTCAGTGTACTATAAGGGACTCACCCTCCAAAAGATAATTCCAGTTTGGGGGGGGCTCGCCTCATATTTGTAAATGTCTCTTACAAAATTTTAAGTGTAAACACTACATACAGTTAAAGACAAAATAAACAAACCAAAAAACCACACACACACACAAATAAAAACGTTCCACAAGAAAAAAAAAACTGCATGACAACTTGTTTAAGAGATATCTAAAATTCTAATTTGAATCATCTTGACTTGGAGTGAAACGAAAGGGGAATCAGATATCAGCCTGCGTATCAGAAATTTTTCACAGAAAATTTGTATTATTTTCTCTTCTTAGAGAAAAAGAGGTAACAAACAAAATTATTATGTTTAGGTTACATATTGACTGCATCTTATTTTAAAATATATAATGAATTAGTTGTCACTGTGTACTTATCTGCAAGACTTGGCCAGAAGAATACTTGACTAAAGTAAAAACAGTCAAACCACTTAGACCCTTCACTCCTTTTCCTGTCAATTTTAAGGAAACAAACCAATGAGAAGATCCAATGTCTGACATAACTACATGGTAGAAATAGACAAGTCAAGAACACTGTTGGAGGGAAGGTAAGTTAATATGGCCATCATGAAAAACACTGTGGAAGTTGCTTAAAAAAACAGAACTACCATACATCCAACAATCCCAATACTGAGAATTAATCTACATCAGTGTACCAAAGGGATACTTGCACCCCCATATTTATTGCAGCACTATTCACAAAAACCAAGTAATGGAATCAATCTAAATGTCCATCATCAGATGAATCAATAAAGAAAACCTGGTATATATACACAACAGAATACTGTTCAGTCATAAGAAAGAATGAAATCCTGTCTTTTAGGGCAACATGGATAAACCTGAAGGACATTATGCTAAGCAAAATAAATCAAGCACATATAGATAAATACTGCATGTTCCCACTTAAAAAAAAAAGAAAATGGTGCTCAAGGAGGTAGGGAGTAGCACTGTGAGCATTAGAGGCTTGGAAGAACAAGAAAAGGTGAGGATAAGAAGAGATTGATTAAGGCAGCAGTCCCCAACTTTTTTGGTATCAGAGACTGGTTTCATGGAAGACAATTTTTCTACAGACCTGGGGTGGGAGGGATGGTTTCAGGATGATTCAGACACATAGCATTTATTGTGCACTTTATTTATATTATTATTACATTGTAATATATAACAAAATAATTATACAAGTCACCACAAAAAAAAAAAAAACAGATGGAAGTGGTAAATAAAATAATGGGTGGGCTATGTGCGGACTAAAATAAATGTTAGATTCTAAAAAAAAAAAAAAAAAAATAAGCCTGCTACCAGATACAACTGTACAATTGAAGTACACCAACTCACTAGCCAATCACTGATAAGATTTTGATATGAGTCTACAAGCAATTAATTCATTATGATCTCTGTGCAGTCAAACCTCACTACTACTGTTAATCTGTATTTACATTACTCCCCAGTGCTAGCATCACTGCCTCAGCTCCACTTCTGATCATCAGGCATGAGATTCTCATAAGGAGCCTGCAACCTAGATCCCTCACATGGGTAGTTCACAATAGGGTTCACACTCTTAGGAGAATCTAATGCTACGGCTGGTCTGACAGGAGGCAGAACTCAGGTGGCAATGCAAGCCATAAGGAGGACTGTAAATACAGGTGAAGCTTCACTCACTCACCCGTCACTCACTCCCTGCTATGCAACTCAGTTCCTAACAGGCCACAGACAGGTATGGGTCCATGACTAGGAAGTTGAGGAACCTTGGATTAAGGGATACAAAATTGCAGGTAGATAGGAGGAATGAGTTCTGGTATTCTGCAGTACTACAGGGTAAATATAATAAACTCCAATTTATTTATGTTCTTTATCTTTTTCTTTTGAGTCGAGATCTCACTCTGTCACACAGGCTGGAGTACAGTGGCACAATCACGGCTCACAGCAGCCTTGACCTCCTGGGCTTTGGTAGTACTTCTACCTCAGCCTCCTGAGTAGCTGGGACTACAGATGCATGCCCCATGTCTGGCTCATTTTTTTTATTTTTTATTTTTTATTATTTTTACAAACTAGGACTTGCTATGTTGCCTAGCTGGTCTCAGATTCTTGGGTTCAAGCAATCTTCTCACCTCAGACTCCCAAAGTGCCAGGATTATAGACATGAACCACTGCTCCCAGCTTGAATGTATTCATTTTCAAATAGCTAGAAGGGAGTATTTTGAATGTTTTCAATACAAAGAAATGATAAATGTTAGAGGTGATAAATATGCTAATTATCCTGATTCTATCATTATACATTATACACACATGTAAAAATATCACTCTATTCCATAAACATGTTCATGTTGATTGAAAATAAAGGCAACAAGCTAAAATTTTTAAAAGTCAACAACATAAAGAGGCTGTAGGTAAAGTTGTAAAAGTATTTATATTTATACCCTGTTTGGAGAACCAATGTAAAGATTTTCCCATAAGTACCTGCTACCCAATCCCAGCTCCAGCAGGGCCCAAGAGAGGTCATCAGAACCATATTCTTTGCCAACCACAATCAAAATCAAGGTCCAGACTGGGCACAGGGACTCTTGCCTGTAATCCCAGCTCTTTGGGGGGCCAAGGAAAGGATCTTAGCTTGAGCCCAGGAGTTCATGACTGGCCTGGGCAGCATAGCAAGAAACCTCATAAGTAAATAAATAGATAAGCAAATACATAAATAAATAAATACATAAATAAAATTAGCCAGGCATAGTGACAGGCACCTACACTCCCAGCTACTCAGGAGGCTGAGCTGGGAGGATTGCTTAAGCCCTATGATTAGCTGTGATCGTGTCATTGCACTCCAACCTGGGTGACGGAATAAGACCTCTACTCAAAAAAAACCAAAATGTCCAGACTGTGAGCTTTGGGCTCAAGGGTGGGTACAGGGAAATGAGTGATCGGTGGTACTAGAATTGACCTTTTTATTCTTTCCTATTTTTTCCAGTGAGCATGTAAATTGTTTCTATTTAAAAAAAAAAAAAGAATAACTTTTAAAGTGGTGGTTGTAGACAATGTATAACATGGGCCCTGTTTATGATGTAAGTGTCAAGGTAGGTTATAAAGTTGTACAACTTGTGTTTATAACTATGTGGGATAAAATAAGCTTGAAAGGAAAAATTTTAAAACAAAATGATATGAATGTAAGAATATAAACTATTTTTTTCTAATATCTAAATATTCCATAATGTAGTTATATTTTTAAAACATTTAAATATTTTAAATGTAATTTGTGTTGAATCATTGTACAATAAATATATACTTTGAAGCCAGGCTTGATGGCTCAGCCTGTAATCCCGCGCCTTTGGGAGGCTGAGGTGAGTGGATTGCCCAAGCCTGCAGGTTCGAGACCCGCCTGGGCAGGCAAGATCTCATCTCTACAATAAAATCAAAAAATTAGCCGGACGTGGTAGCGTGCGCCTGTAATTCCGGCTACTCGGAAGGCTGAGGCGGAAGGATCACAGGAGCCCAGCAGGTCAAGGCTGCGGTGGCCAGGAGCAGCCACTGCACTCCAGTCTGGACGACAGAGTGAGACTCCAACTCAAAAAAAAAAAAAAAAAAAAATATATATATATATATATATATATATATATATATATATATATGCGCTTTGATATCTGTGATTTACGTGCCATAATAGTATCAAATCTTCCAGTCTTTAAACAGATTATAGGGTGATCAACAAATCATAATGCATATTTAAATGATTTTTTTAAAATTTGGAGCACTGAAAAATAATAAAATCAACTTGGAGTCTTAAAGTGGAGGTAATTTTTAAAGGAATATTTTTTCAGGGCCCACCCATTTTTAGAAAGTATACTAGTAACCATTGATTAACCGTCAGCATCATTGGAATTTTACATGACAAATTTCACAACTAATCATGGATGACAGAGCCATCCAGAGACTGGAAGTATTGCAACAAAAACAACAATCACAAACATGCAAGTTCTTTTGGATGTGGCAAAACCACAGAAAGACTTTTATGAAAATGCTGTGCTCCTTGCTAGGAGGAAAATCCAAAGGCCAGAAAACCTTAACTTCTGAACCTATTGTTCTTCGAAGCATTTTAAGAGCCCATTGCCAGAAAAATTGAACTTGAACCTGCTTTTGATTTAGAATAAGTTCTTATCATAGAACTGTCACTTTCAGGCATTCCAACCTCAGGCACATGATGAGCTGTGGCTGACAGAAGCTATAATCAGAGGTAAAGTAACTGGTGATAAAGTATGAGGTGCCACAAGTTTCAATATAAATCAGTAAAGAAATTCCATCTCTATCCAGTTAAATCATTTATAACTTTATTGTTTTACAGGAAATACAACCTGTGTCAAAAGAAAGGCAAAATCAGAATCTGCTGCTATAACTCCTAGAATTTCTATTTTCTTTTTTTTTTTTGGAGTTGGAGTCTCACTCTGTCACCCAGACTGGAGTGCAGTGGCCGCTGCCGGCCACTGCAGCCTCGACCTACTGGGCTCTGGCGATCCTCCACCTCAGTCTTCCAAGTAGCCGGAATTACAGGCATGCGCTACCATGCCCGGCTGATTTTTTGATTTATTGTAGAGATGAGGTCTCGCTGCCCAGGCGGGTCTCGAACCCGCGGGCTCAGGCAATCCTCTCACCTCAGCCTCCCAAAGGCGCGGGATTACAGGCTGAGCCACCGAGCCCGGCTATTTTCTATTTTCATTACGGTGCTTCAACAAACTCTTTTGATACTGGTATTTCAAAAGACCACTACTAATTCAAAATACCTCACCTTGTCCCCACCCTGGGCACATGGGTAGAATCCCAATAAAGATCTCAGAGTTGCCCACTTTTTCAGAAATTACCCTCAGCTGACTGAATCCACCTTGCCACAGCCTTTCTAGCTATAGCTCCCGGTTAATAACTGAATGGTTCTGGAGTACAAAGGGTCAACCACATTGCCATTTGTGTGTAAATATTCCAGAGTTCCCCCACCCCACACTCGACTTCCACGTGTCAGACTAAGGCCAGCCTTCACCAGAGACCACATCCTTGCTGGGCTCTTATTCCCTACCCTCTTCTCTCCTTTTTCCTGTTTCACGTTCTCCGCTGAAGATTTTTTTTCCTGAAAAGCAATTCCTCCATCAATCACAGGCACCCAAATTCCTGTTTCAGGGTCTACTTTTTGGGAACCACCCTAAAACAGAACAAGAATGAAAATAAACACAACTTAAACTCAAAATAAATTTTAAGACTTAGACTGTACCAATCTCTTGATATTAAATCAATAGTGTGCTTGACCTTCTTTAGACCTCTTTTTTTTTTTTCTATGACCAAATCGGGTTTACCTCAGGAACACATGGCTGATTCAACATTTGAAAAGCAAGTATATGTAATCCACCAGATTTACAGGCAAGAGAAGAAAAATCACATAATTTTATCAATAAATGCAAATTTTATTTTGTAAACAAAATGCTCATTTTTTTTATTAAGAAAAGCAAAAAAGGAGAATATCTTTAACTCAGTGGGATGAATCTACCAAAATCCTAACTCTGACATCATACTTAATGGTGAAAGACCTCTTCTGATGCGAACTTCTTCCAATATATTTTGTTTCCCCGTTGCCTTTAGGAGACTGGTATCAGTTCAACACATGTATGTTGACTTCCCAGACATATCTGACAATGCTTAAGTCTATTGGTAAGCATGACCTTAATGTTTGGGATAACATAAAGACAATAAGATTCAACTTCTAACAAATTCTTGGACTTCATTTGTATACCCAATAACTCTGAAATTAGTAATGGAAGAAAATATATCCTCCCTGCCCCCCAAATATTTCTTTCCTTCACAAGTTAGAAATGTAGAATGCCTTTTGATACCCAGGTGTTAGCTACACTACGCTGCCCTTCCTCACCTTTCCATGGCTCCTAAATCACTTAACATATGTGGGAGAAGTTGTTTCAATTTACTTTAATTTCTGCTAATGAGAGTTTTAATTTCCCTTCCAATCATTGGGGAAAAATTTTTGAAAGCACCTGCTCTGTAACAGGGCCTGGAGATAGAGTAATGAAGAAACAGAAAAAAAAAATCATTAAAAAAAAATGATGCTTACATTTTAATTGTGGAAAACACACACACACACACACACACACACACACACACACACACAAAGATAAACTGCTACATCCTGAAATGGAATATAATTCAGCACTAAAAAGAAATGAGCTATAAAGCCATGAAAAGAGGAAACTTAAATGTATATTACTAAGTGAAAGAAACCAATCTGAAAAGGCTACATGCTGTACTATTCCAACAATATTACATTCTGGAAAAGGCAAAACCATGGAGACAGTAAAAAAGATCAGTGGTTGCCAGGATTTCGGGACAGGAAGGAGACATAGGTGAAACACAGAGGATTTTTAGGGCAGTGCAGCTACTCTGTATGATACTACAATGGTAGACACATGTCATACATTTGGCTACACCCTAAAATGTACAATGTCAACTGTATACCCTAATATAAACTATGGACTCTTGGTGATAACAATGTGTCATGTAGGCTCATCAGTTGTAGCAATGTGTCATTCTGGTGGAAGTTGTTGATAATACGGAAGGTTACACATGTGTGAAGGCAAGGGTATATGGGAAATTTCTGTATCTTCTGCTCAGTTTATCTGTAAATCTAAAACTGCTCTACAAAATAAAATTCACTTTAAAAGAAACAAAAATAAATAAATAAAATTATAAATTATAGTAAAGAAACAATTCCCCAAAATAATTTACTCAACTTTGTCTCCAAGTTTTATTATAACATTTTAAACAATTTTTTCCTCCAACCATTGCATTCTAGGCCAAGGAACATCACAGTCATTGAAATGTTTTAATAACATATAGATCAGCCAGGCACAGTAGCTCACGTCTGTCACCCAGCAATTGGGGGGGCTGAGGCAGGAGATCACTTGAGCTCAAGAGTTCAAGACCAACTTAGGCAACATCGCAAGACCTCACCTCTACAAAAAAATTTAAAAATTTAGCTGGGCATAGTGGTGCATGCCTGTAGTCCCAGGCTAAGATGGAAGAATCACCTGAGCCCAGGAGGTCGAGGCTGGGATAAGCTGAGGTCTTGCCACTAGACTCCAGCCTGGGCAACAGAGTGAGATGCTACCATTTAAAAAAAAAAAAAAAAAGTTTAATATGGTTTTATTTCAATTCCACCTCAAAAAATGGAAGAGTATATTCATCTAAAGAAAGTACTGGTTTCTCCAGTAAAATAAGTTGAATTACTTCAGTATTTAACAGTGGCATTATTTGAAACATCAAATATTGGATAAAAAAAGATTTATCTATAAAATACACACAAATTGAAAAAAGTTCATCAATATTTTTATAACCAGCTATTGCTTTGCATTAATTTCACTAATAAAATTAGATCTAACTACCTAAAAGTTACAGACTATTATGTCATTCCTCAATAGTGGTAAGTTAAATGAACTGTTCTTTCAAAGTAGATGCTAGGTTCACCTAACAGTTGCACTGCCCAATTATTTGCATACTGACACTGCTTTGTGAACATTGCAGTATCCATCACAACCTTTTTTTCCACAATGCCCATTAAGATAGTGCCTCCAATTAGACCACAGGAAAAATTGACACATTTACTTTGAGATGATAACCAGATCAGACCAAGGACTCCCACACAGCTCTAGCTACAAAACAGACTGTGAACACTGTCAGATTGTGTCATGCTTGAGGAAAGTACTATGTTATCCCCAACATAGAAGATATTAAATAAATACCTGTGAAATTGATGAACAAATAAATACAATATACATCCATATTGTGAAAGCTAGTTTTTCACACTCCTTATTGCTTTTTATTAACTCAGAGGAAAGAATTCATGTAATCTTAGAAAATTATTTCCTCAGTGAAAAAGAAAATTAAACAAGAAGACACATTGGAAATCATTTTGTAACTTTACTATAGATATTAATGATTGCTGAACAAAGTTCTAGATTAATCAGTCATATTTATTGTAGCTATAAAAATAAATATTGTGAGAGATACCTGAAGTCTAAAATGTAAAGGAATGTGTCTAATATAAACATCTTCAGTGACATTTTAATAAAAATATTTTCTTTCTTATATCTTTCAATAAAGATACAGACAAAAAACATATTATTCCATCTTCTTTACATTGCTGACAACTAAAGCCAGTCTAGCTTTACTGACAGAAGTCACATTAAATTATAATCTATTGTAATATTTCTTCAAGGTTTTTTAAAGGAATGTTTCCCATATAAATATAACTGTTAAAAAAATCACCAGCAACATTTTGCAACCTTAATGCTTGATCAACCTGACTCACTGAACTGTGTGCTAGAATTATTGGAGCTACTTAGGAGTGAGATAAAGTGCCCACTGAGGAAATCCAAAGAGTGGTAAGTCAACAATGAGAAAGCAAGTAGAAAATGTGAAATCAATGAGGTGAAAAGGAAGACATGAACAAAAGGCAACAAAACTGTTCACTCAAACACTGATGAAATGCTCTCCATTTATCCACATGCCAGCAACTGAGTGACAAGATCGTGTCAACAAACTAAGTGCACATATCCACAATTTACTAATAGCTAAATGGTATATACATTTATCTTCTCTTCCACTGCCAGTATTAGATTTATTATCACAAGTATATGAAGTATTGTTTGTATGACTGCTCCTGTTACATGAAATGCTAAGTGGTTAGCATACAAGTAGATTCTAACAACACATTTCAACATTATATCATGGCTGTTGATGTAATGGTATTCTATATATTTTACTTCTTTTTTAGAAAGTTTGACTTAAATATTATGCCCTTAGTGAATCTGTTATTGATGGCATTTAAAAATTCCATTAAGTCTTTCTCCATTTCAAGGCCCATACTGTGTCCCCAAAATATGGTTCTTCTACTCTCTGAAGAATATATCAGGTTTATTCTGTGTGTGTTTGGTGTATCCTTGAGAGATAGAAGAGAAATGCACTATTTCTAAATTTTATTTATTTATGACTTGAAATACTATTATTGTTTTGTTCAAATGTGTATTTTGCAATAATTATACTATGACTCCATTAACATCTACCCAACAACTAAAGAATGAATCTTTAATCTTCTGTGATCACTTATTTAGCATTTTGTGTTTTCTCTAAGCACAATATACAGCACAAAAGTTGCAATAATTGAGCTTAAAGCCTTCCTTTGTATTCCTTCTACTTCTCCAAGTCATCTCAGCCCAAGTCACTCCCTAATTAAGACGAGGTAAAAAGAAAAATAGTAAGAATTTTGGCAAGTTGTTTTTATACATTGAGCATTGTTTTCCTCATAAAAGGAAGCTATAAAGAATTCCTTCCTGTATTCTTACTTTCTCTGCTCTAATAGCAAGACTAGGTCAAAGGCATGGTAGAATATTAAATTCAAGCACACTAATATCATAATAATAAGGATCACTTTTTTTTTTTTTTGAGTTGGAGTCTCACTCTGTCACCCAGACTGGAGTGCAGTGGCGGCTCCCCACCACCGCAGCCTCGACCTGCTGGGCTCCGGCGATCCTTCCGCCTCAACCTTCCAAGTAGCCGGAATTACAGGCATACGCTACCACGCCCGGCTGATTTTTTTTTATTTATTGTAGAGATGAGGTCTCGCTGCCCAGGCGGGTCTCGAACCCGCTGGCTCAGGCAATCCACTCACCTCAGCCTCCCAAAGGCGCGGGATTACAGGCTGAGCCACCGAACCCAGCTAGGATCACTTTTAAAACATCACTGAACATTAGAATGTAATTTAATGGCTGAGTAGTTGAAAGAATTTAATCTCCTTCCCCAAAATCGCACAAGAATTGCTGCTACTCCCAGCACAAAGGTCCAGCAGATGGTGGTAAGTCTAGTTTGATCAGTAATAGACTTTGTCAAGTACAGAGGGAACTGTGTGACTTAATGTACTATACATCATAAAGCCACCATTTCCTTCCTAGAAATGTATTGTCCTGACTTTTCCAACTTTCCTTTTCTCTCAAATGGAAAGATAAATAAAATTTTTTAAAATTGTTAAATGTTCACATTATCACCTTTTACCATGAATATACAGCTAGATACAATTTTTAGGCACATATATAAATTGAATCAGAAGGGAATAGGCAAGAGACATTAAGACTAACACTCAGACATTTAATGTTATCCTTGGACCAATCCAAACAATAATAAAATTGATTTGGCTTTCTCACAGAATGATTTAAAGATGTTTCTCTATGATATCATGATCTCAGAAGGAGAGAAATAATGAGAAATAGGTCAGTGAAACTTACCACTGGATTTCATAAGGGTGTTATTGATTACATTGTCAACTAAAAACATAGAGTCTTTTATGAGTACCTGTGAGAAAAATTTTTCTATAACTTCAGTACCAGAAACAGTTCTTATTTTTACCTTATATACCCAGTAATTCTCTCAACTGCTCATGTTTCTCTGTTTGTTCTAGCTACTGAAAGGTTCAAGCCAAAGTTTTGATCTCCTTCTTACAAATGAAAAGAACTTTCTGTCATGTTTCTGTCTTTGAATCTTTCATTTGGCTTTACATTGTCTTATTTCTTTCCTTATACCCCATGTACATCTAAAAGTTAGTTTCAATTCTCTAAGTCTATTTTTTTTTTAATTATAGAACAAAGTATGTCTTAGTCTGTGTGCTAGGTAATTTATGAAGAAAAAGGGTTTATCTAGCTTCAATTCCTGTGGTTGGAAAGTTACTCATGGCAGAAGGCAAAATGAAGTTTGTGTGTGCTGAGATCTCATGGCAAGAAAGGAAACAAGAGAGAAAAGGGGGCAGGTATTAGGCTATTTTTAACTACTAACGCTCATAGGAACTAATAGAGTGAGAACTCACTCACCCAAAAGGGAGGACATTAATCTATTCATGAGGGATCTGCCCTATGACCCAAACACCTTCCATTAGGCCCCACAGCCTTGGGGATCTAATTTCAATGTGAGGTTGGAAGGGGACAAAAATCCAAACCATAGCAGTATGTAAAAATAAATAAATAGCACATTAGGGATTTTGTGGGTTGTTTTTTTTAAGGCAATTTGTGTAATCCTTAAAAGATTTGAGATTTTTCCTGGTCCTGCTCTCTGTGAAATGTCTTATGGCTTTATGTGCAAAGTTCACTATGCAATGCAAAAGAAAATACCTTCTGAGACAATTTTATAGACAGTGAAGAGCTAGTTCTACATAATTATTTCTCATTTCAATCTTTGTTCAGCAGTTGAACATATCCTTGACTTCAGAATACTAAACTTAATTGAGTTTCCTCTGACAACACTAATTGTATATTCTCAATCTCCACTCTTGTTCTTCAAGTTATAATTTTGGAGAGTCCAGTCCTTGGTCCATTTTTTTCTCTAGCTACTCTCATTTTCTTAGATCACATTCAATCTCATGGCTTTAAGAACCATCTATATTCTATCAGGTCTCAAATTTGTATTGTTAGCTTAGACTAGTCTTACAAATTTAGTTTTAGAAATGTTGAGTTTGAAATGTCTATGAGGCATCTAGGTGGCAATTTTGAGCAGTCAACTGGATACATGAGTTCCACATTTGTACTGCTAGCCTAGACCAGTCTTACAAATTTGAGACTCATATATCCAACTGACTGCTCAAAATTGCCACCTAGATGCCTCATAGACATTTCAAACTCAACATTTTCTGAAACCAAACTCATGATTTTCCTCCCATATATGCTCTACCTGTTAAGACTTCCCCTCTCAGTTGATGGCAACTCCATCATTCCAGTTGTTCAGGCCAAATCTCTGGAATTATCTTTGACTTTTTCTTTCCCACTTCATATCTAATCTATCCAGATACACTATTGGTTCTAACCTTAAAATATTCCCAGAATCCAATACATTCTTGCCATTTTTCATCACTATGAACACCACCAACCTCTCTGACTTAAGGTGTCCTGTATTAGGTCTTCTTACTTCTATTCCAGCCCCACGCAGTCTGTTTTTCACATAGAAGCCAGAGTGAGCCTTTTAAAACATAAGTTAAATCATGTCACTTCCCAGTTCAAAAACATACAGTGGTTATCCATTCACCTATAATAAATCCAAAATCCTTACACTATCTCACAAGACTATAACAAATATTGGCCCCTCTATTACTTCTCTGACATCGTCTCCACTTCCCACCCCCCACCAATTCTGCTCAGTCACTCTGACCTCCTTGCTAGGAGAACACACAGGACACCTTCATTGCCTTAGGGCTTGGTTCTAATTGTCAAAACTGAACAAAGCTTTCTTCTTCCAGATATCCTTTGGTAACTCCTTTATCCCTTTCAAGGCTTGTCATAAATTTTATCTAAGTGCCTTCCAATTTGAGCCTAATCCATCCAACCTACTTCTCCACAGTTTTCCAGCTCTCCTACTCTCCCTTGCTCTGTTTTTAATTTATTTCCATAGTACTTATCACCTTGTAACATATAATATAATTCACTCACTTATTATGTTCATTGTTTTGTCTCTCCCCTCACTAGAATGGAATATCCAGAAAGACAGGTATCTTTGTCTGGAGCCTTGATGTATTCCGAAACAGCAAAAACAGAACTGGGAACACAGTAGGATGATAGGTGCTCATTGATTATCTCTCAAATAAATTGATAAAAGTTCATGTGATTCTGGAAGATATTCCTAGGAGAATCTAAACTAACAGAATACACTTGTAAAATTGGGAAATTCTGGCTCTTTGCCCTTTGTCAAACTGGTTTCTTATATAACTTAACAAAAATAAGAAACGTGTTCTATAGAACTCGCTTAATAAAAATACATTAACCAAAAGTTTTCTGAGAAGTTTAGTTCTAATACTCTGAGACCATGCTGTTCAACAGAAACGTTGGCTGTTTTGCAATGAAAGTATGAGACCTTAAGTTTCTGACTGTTCATGTTCTTTACCATTTTTCAGTATGAAATATTGGAATCAGTTAAAGCAAAGCAACATTGCAATGAACACTAGTGCATCATGCGGAAGAAAATTCAGCTAAGAGTCATGTGACAAGGAAATATTCTGCCGAGATGCTTGACCAAGGTTCACATGTAGGGGACAGCCTCAGCACAAGAGAACAGAGAAGGTAGGTGTTGATCCCAAATTTTTTGCCTCAGGAAAAGAGAGATACTTCAGGCTTTCAACCTCAAAACAAAAAGTGAACTTTGTTACTGAAGAGCTATTAACATGAATGTTTATGTAAATGTAAGCATATTTAGACCAGCTATAAATAGATCAAAATCACTTTGTAGCAAGCTAAGTTTAAAACGAAGCATATTCTATACACTCAAGCTTTATTTCTTGCTTAGTATATGTATTTTATATATTTAGCAGAGGAGGCTGGAGGTTGGGACAGATTTTATTAGATGGAAGGAGCAAAGAGTTCAGGAAATCACACTCTTTAGTTCTCAGAAAATATTGTCACCTTTGGTCCTATTTTTTGTTTTGTTTATACCATTCCTCACTCTCCATTTCAATTTTTCTCCCTACTCCCACAGGCAACTATTTTTATATAGTTAATATAAATCATTTTGTTTGCAATGTTCTTATAAAATATACGAGGTTGGTTGGTTTGGTTTGCATGTATTTTATTTTGTACACATGAAATTGTGCTATTTATTTCCATCTATTTCTTTTTTGTTCAGCATTTTATTTTCAAATATGTTATGTTCTGAATGTTTGTGTCCTCCCAAAATTCATATGTTGAAATGAATCCCCAATGTGATAGTATTAAGAGCTGGTGGGGCTCTGGGGGGTGATTAGATCATGAGGACTCTGTCCTCATGAATAGGACTCATGCCCTGATAAAAGAGACCCCAGAAAGCTAACCAGCCCTTTCCATCAAGTGAGGAATCAGTGAAGTCACCATTTATGAAGAACGTGCTCTCATCAGACACTGAATATGTCAGCACCTTAACCTTGGACCTCTCAAACTCTAGAACTGTGAGAAACAAACTTCTGCTGTTTATTAGCCACCCACCTTATGGCATTTTATTATAGCAGCCCAAATGGACTAAGATGTAATATTTATCATATTCCTACATATATATCTAGTCTTCTCCTGCTAACTGCTCTATAATACCCCAAGATGGACACAATCATCTGTAATAGATACCTTTTTATCCCCAACTATCTAAAGTCAAACACTGCAATGAACATCCTCATACATGTCCCCCTATGGAACTTTGTGAGCATTTCCTTAATTTTTGAAATTACTAATTATTCATAAGCTGCATTTTTTTCTTCCCCTTTTGCTGTAGTTCTGTACCTCCGTTTGATAAGAATAAAAATATTTAGGCATTTCCCTAAAGGTTCCTATATATTTTTAATACATAAGTTTTTTAACCTTATAGCTTTACTATAACACACTAATTTAACCATCAACATTACTTCAATGTGAAGGGCAGCAAAGATGGGGGAATCTAACCTAGACGTGTCTCCATTCAGTGCTTTAGGCCAAGCTGCAAAACACAAACTTAGAGAACTTTGTGGCCACCCAAACCAGGCAAGACTCCTTATCTTTCTAATGTATATATTTTTTTTACTAAACTACTCTGCTGAACAAGAATAGCATGACAGCTTAGGTAGGCCAGGCGTGGTGGTTCAGCCTGTAATCCCAACACTTTGGAAGGCCAAGGCAAGAGGATTACCTGAGCCCAGGGGTTGGAGACCAGCCCGGGCAACTTGGTGAGATCTCCTCTCTGCAATAAATCACACACACACACACACACACACACACACACGCACACACACACACACTCACCCACACAAACTAAACTAGCCGGTGTGGTGGCATGTGTCTGTAGTTCCAGCTACTTGGAAGGCTGAAGTGGAAGGATCACCTAAGCCCAGCAGGTCAAGGCTGTGGTGGCCGTGATCATGCCACTGCACTCCAGCCTGGGTGACAAAAGTGAGACTCCAACTAAAAAAAAATAAAAAAACAAAAAGACAGTTTAGCGACTTTCTGAACATGTTTGTTTCCTATACTAGAATGTGATTATGCATAATGAAAAAGCCTTCTAAAATATATGCTCAGTCTTTAAACTAAGTGAGAGGAAAATATCTTATGTTCTCCTATGAATTCACAAATACTTCATTTACTGCATGAAATTAAAGTCATCATTTTATTTTTGAGTTGCTGTTTTTTTTTAAGTTGGGCTTTTTACTTTGTTGCCCAAACTGAATTGCAGTGACATGATCATGGCTCACCTCGGCCTCAGCCTCCTGGGCTCAGGTGATGTTTCCACGTCAACCTCCCAAGTAGCTGGGACTACAGATACATGCCACCACACCCAGATATTTTTTTCTTTGTTTCTTTTTCTTTTTCTTTTTTTGATGGGGTCTTGCTATGTTGCCCAGACTGGTCTCAAACCCCTGGGTTCAACCAGCCCTTGCCTTGGCCTCCCAAAGTACTGAGATTACAGGCGTGAGCCACCGCACCTGGCTGAGTTGCTACTTTTTGAAAGCCATGAATAAATATGATTAAAGTAGTCAGACATCCCTAGGTTAAAATAGAAATTATGGACCCAAATTAAGAGCATTTCATTTTTTGTTAAAGAAGGGGAACACAATCATGTAAAGTAGTGAATAATGCATGGACATAAATCCATTTAGATACATACTGATCCATACTAACACGTTTTTTCAGTATTTTTCATATCTGTTCTTTCCGTTCTATTTCATAGCCACTATTTCCTGCAGTTCAGGTTCCCATCAATTTATACCAGTTTTGTGACTCTTCTCTCTCTCTCCATGTGGACTAAAAGATTTCCCTCTTTGATTCAGTGTTCAAATAATCTTCCTGAACATCACTTTTACCTGCAAACGCTTATAATTAAAGGTTTTCTCTTGTGTTGAAAGCTCTCCAGGATTTAGCCTTAACATATTAATTCAGACTCACTTCCCATTAGCCCATCAGCATTTACATGAAAAATTCCTTTAATAACAATGTCCATATCAATACCATAAGGACAATGACAAGCCCCATATGAGATTATGAGACCTTGACTAGGGTCCCCTCCCTGCCATAGCATGTCCTTGGCACTCTATCTGCCACTGCATTTTACTCATACAAATGTGACTTTCAGGACCTAATACACACAATTCCATGAAAAGTGTCACATTCTCCAGATTGTCATCCTTCAGTCGTTCACATAGGTATATTAATTGTTTTCAGTTTTATTTCCTTTCGTTATATTTATGTTCATTTCTGTTGTTTAGTTTGTTTTTTTGTTAAGACATATGGCCCTGAAATACAAAGATCTACCATCTTTAACCCTTAAAAGCTTCCCTATTATATTAAAGTACTAATGAAAGAACTAGCATATATACATTAGTCCAGTAGAAATACGCAGATATTAGAGTTTGTCATTTGTTTTGTCAGCTACGGTTTTCATTTGTCTAGACATGCTGATGTTGACAATGATATAATATATATATATATATATATATATATATATTAGCTGGAGCCTCACTCTGTCACTCAGGCTGGAATGCAGTGGCACCCTCATGGCCACTGCAGCCCTGATGTGCTGGTCGGGCGATTCTTCCACCTCGGCCATCCAAGTAGCTGAAACTACACAAGTGTGCCACTACACCCAGCTAATTTTTTATTTTTACTGTAGAGACGAGATCTTGCCAAGTTGCCCAGGCTGATTTCGAACTCCTAGGCTCAGGTAATCCTCTCGCCTTGGCTTCCCAAAGTCCTGAGATTACAGGTGTGAGCCACCATGGGCAGTTATTATGGAATATATTAATTACCTCATATCATCAGCATCATAGAGTAGTAATAATATGTTACCTGCCTGACAATTAATATTCTTGCTACTGTCAGTAAGCTGACATCTGGAAAGAATAATACAATATAATACAGATGCTCATTAGAAATGTATTGAATAATTTCTTCCATGTTTTCATGTATGAGTAAAAAAGGAACAGAAATGATACAAAGAAATGCTATATTTAGAGAATGACTTTTTGCTGCAAAAAATATTTTGATTCTCCTAATATATTTACTAAGAAAGCATACACCCGTAATTCAAGGCATACCTGTATTTTTTATACTTAAATGTTATGCACTGTATGCCAGGTGACATTTGAAGAACATAAAATTGATAACTTAATTTATAAAATAAACTCTATGAAGTTGGTAAACGAACCCAGTTTGTGTTTGAGAAAACTGAAGTACAACCTCCTTAAAGCCTCAGAACTAATAAGTAGCTAAGCTAGGATTCAAACCCAGACAGTCTGACTCCAAAGGCTATGCTCTTAGCTACTATGAAATGTTGTCACTCTGCATGAGATTTTATTTTTTAAATAAAAAGTGCAGTGTCACTCAATGTTTAATATCACCTCTCCTCTTCACAAAGTATGATAAATGCATGTTTCTGACTACCTGTGCTCTGGGTTTTTTAAAAATTTATGACTCAAATAGGAAATTTTACTGAGTATTCTACAAGTCAAAAGTGATTTTTGAGGATCTGTTTAAGAATCTGGCCCTCATAATGTGTAAGAATTCTCTCTAATTTCCCTCAACATGAGCCAATTAATGCATTAAAAGTAAACCAATTTCAGCTTGCATGACTAAGCAAAGGCTACCAAAAATTTCCTCTGAGTTTTGTTTGTATTCATATCATACTACTAGCATTCATACTGAACATCTGTAAAATAGTTTTACCCAAGAAGACACATTACACTGAATAGTACCAAATAGAGATATTCTAAGAGAAGTTAGTGCTTAAAAGCAGGAGAAGAGCAATACGTTTATCACAAATATAGCAGAAAATAATTATTCAAAGCCACGTCTATCAAACTGACAAATTCATTCTGTTTGCTAATTAAACATGCCTTTGCATTTGCACAGTGTATGCAAAATAGAGGCAGTCATTTGACTGTTTCCATCCACACACTTGATTGGATGGAATAGCTAATGCTACTTATTATATCCGGTAGCCATCTCCACTCCTTCCCTGATCATCCTTGTTAACAGAATTCCAACTTTGTTGTGTTAGCAACATGCTCAGAGAAAGGGCCCAGTTCCAGGAAATTAATCCTGATTGGTCTCAGTTCATCACAATTCCACCCACCCCTCCTTTTGACCTTCGTCACAGAGTAGTCTGGTAAAAGGCATAATATCCAATTCCTAGCCGTGAAGTGTAAGATGTCTGCTGAGACCTTCTGGGACAGAATTTCTCCCCTGGAAGAAAGAAAGATACGAGCACTGATACTACTGAGTATTAAATCCATTTTCGAACTGCCTACGTTTGAACTTCTTTTCATGTGAAATAATAAGCTTTTATTACCAACGCTGCATTTAGTATGATACTCTGTCACCAAAAGTACTCTGGTGTATATATCTTACTTGACTCGCTCCCCAAAAACCCCCAAGGCCATTGTCATATGTATGTACATGCTACCTATACTAATACCTGCATTAGCAGAGTTTCTTCTAATAGATACCTGATTCTCTTTCCTTTCTTTTACATGTGACTTGCATCATTCTAAATGAAAGATAATAATTATAAGATAAAATAAAGTTACGTCCAAATTGTAATAATGACCACCATTGTCAATTAAGATGAATTAAGTTTTTCCTGATAACAAGAAATCTAGCTACTATTTTGATTATGCACATTCAAGTTATGGAAGCATTGAGAAATAAGGTCATATTTTTTGTCAAGCACTTGCATGAATTCCTGTGAGCACACAATTTTCCTCCTCTGAATTCTGAAGCATACTTACCACCTGCAGATAGTGAGAAAACTGACAAATAGCTTCTGACAAATAGGCAACTATTCTATAGCAAAATGACACTAGGAAACATCTACTGTGCCAAATATCTTTTTATATCAAAGAAAATACACTAAATTTTCACATTGTAGGTCAAGTTTATATACTTCATGATATCACATTTGGGGAAAAGCTTTCTTTCTCCCTGCTTTATAATACCCTTGTAACAACCTCAATCAGAAATCCAAGGGGAAACTAAATGATATGCAGTGACAATCTTAAATTAGAAAATTGTTCCCTGGCTAGACCTCTTACTGAGTTTGCTGGAACTGTGTACTTCAATTTGAAGAGACAACAATGGTCAAAGGAGACATTCAGGATACTATAATGGGTCCACGTTTTGGAAGCAAAACATCAGGAAGGAGAATGCAAGGTCATTCAAACGTGAAATAAATATTGTTAGCATGTGTGTCAGTGAGGAAACCACAGCATGTTAGAATAGTAAGATAGCTCAGTTTACATTCCAAATAGATGAAGATGTCAAAAATTCATAAAACATAATTTTTTTAAAAAATCTTTAAAAAATTGGTTGCTGAAAAAGAAACAACTTTGCAGTGGAAGCACTCATATTGGATAGCATTAACAAGCCAGGGCTGAGCAGAAATTCAAAACAGAACTTGACTGTAACAAACACTTTACTGGACTAAATCCACCCTATATCACTTTGGTATATCACTTCAGTAATTCAAAATACAGTACTCCAACAGAGACTTAATAAGAAATGTAACACTAAGATTGAGCCCTTAGGCTTATACAACATTTATATTACTGTCACGATAAGCCACTCACATAGATTCAAAAACATTAAACATTCATTAAAATCTTTCTATCAATTGCCCACTTCTTCAAAGGGGATTTCATTTTTATCTTGAACAGATGGCAAGCCCATCACAGGGCATTCTTTATGACCAGAGCATAAACACTGTCTGATTAAATCGTTCTGAAACCAATTAAAAACTCAGCATTTACTTTACTAAGACATATCTCCAATAAGAGAGGGACCATGAGCAAATCAAGTCAATTTATTACCCCATCTCCTGAGAAACATTTGACATAGGACACAGGTTAATAGAAGAAATCATGTACCTCAGTTTAGCGGTTCCTTGTCACTTGAACTCTCCATTAAAAGGACAATTGGCCATAAATGTTAGAATTCCTGTCTCAAATATGTATTAAAATCTCCTGATGATAAAGTCATCAACACACACACACACACACACACACACCTACTGATTTTAAAAATATTATCCTATTATAGAAAAAAAGATAAATCAGCACAAATTTTATTCCAGCACAAGTCTGAGTTCAATTTATCTTGTAGTCAAAATATTGAAAATGTCCTATGTTATATGACATGACTACCTAACATTACAGTATGATCTCACTCTATGTCATAGATTAGTTTTTGGAAACTGTGACTTTAAGTAATATGACATATGATAAAACCAGTTTTGCAACAGGCCAATTGATATAAACAAGAATGAAGTTCCTAGAGCATATCTCTGGTCACAAAAACATCACTAAACTTCTAAATATGGACCTAAAACACTTCTCATTTTAAACATTGAAATAAATGTGAGCTATACATACATTTAAGAAAGATTAATCAAAGTAAGATCATTATTTAACCAAGTTGTAGTGATGGTGGGTTAAATCAAGGAATAAATGTTTACAAAGAGAAAATATTCAGAAGTGCCCCCTCCCACCATACAGTTCAAACAGGCTATCACAAATGTGGAGGATCCCTGAACTCTGTCCTATTGTTGCTCCTATGTTTGCACGATTGTTGTCTGATGGACGAATTTTCATTTTACAATACTTTTTATTCAGTCTTCATTCATTCATTTATTTTCCTACCCTTTCAAGGGTATGGATGGTGGGCAGCTCAGGGCTAAGGTGGGAAGCAGCCCTGGCCAGGATGCCATGCCACAGTAGGACGCACTCACACACACCGACACTCAGATGGAGACTATATAAACACCACTTCACTCTACCAACACGGTTTTGGGATGTGGGAGGAAAACAGCATCCTTGAAAAAAAACATGCAGACATGGGGAGAACGGGCCAACTCCATACAGACAGTGATACCAGCTGGGAATTTTTTTTCCCTTCATGAGCTTTATAGCAAAATGACTTTGAACAAAACAAAACTATTTGAAGTCCTATTCTATTTTGTCTATTCTTCATAAAAATATACTAGATAGATACTATTATTCCGCCTTTTTTACATATCAAAAACTGTGCCTTCAGAAAGATAAATATCTTATGCTTTCACTCATATGTGGGAACTAAAAAAATGAACTCACAGAGAGTAGAATTGTTATTAGAGCCCGAGAAGAGTAGGAGAAAGAGAAGGATGAGGAGAAATTGGCTAATGGATACAAAATTACATCTAGGTAGGAGGAATAAGTTCTCATGTTCTGTAGCACTGTAGGGTAAACACAGTTAACAATAACTTATAGCATTATTTTCAAATAGCTGGAAGAGAGGATTTTGAATGTTTACAATATGAAGAAATGATAAATGTTAGAGATGATGGATATGCTGATTACCCTGATTTGATAATTACACATTATATACATGTATCAAAATATTCCTGTGTATCCATAAATGTGTACAATTATTGCATGCCGACTAAAAGTACAATTAAAAATTTAAAAATCTAAACTGTGCCTTCATGAAGTTAAGGCAACTTGCTCAAAAATCACATAGTTAGTATACAAAAGAGCAAAAGCTGGACTTTGTACTCATAAGTTTTGACATCAGAAGACATGCTTGAAACTACTGCTCTCTGTATTCTAAGAGAGAACAGTTTTTCTAAAACGCTGTCAGAGAAAATAAAAATAAAAGATGAAATCCTTTAAATCTAAATGTTTCTAGAACAAATTATTTTCATGCATTGCTTAAAACAAATGAAATACTAATCACAAATCATTCCCATTTCTTCATTAAAGCAAAATGAGGGAATCTGTCTAGTCCAAATTACTATATATACCTAAAAAAAATAAAATTACTTTATAAATATTCTATTCTTCAGATTAGTTAAAAGATGGATTATAAATATTCATATTTTAGAATTTTAATGCTGTACTATTAAATATGAATTTGAAAAATTATAAATGTTATATTAACATGTAAATGAGAATCTAATATATCTTGAATTCATCACCAAAAGAGCATGTATTATTGATAAACTAACTAGGTATGATTCTAGATTGCTGACAAAACATTTACAGGCAAGACCCCAACAGAAATGCAGTGCTAAAACTGAGGCAGTCCCAGGCATGTTGGGATAAATTGATCTTCCTAATTCTGGAAGAGCATCAAGTTACCAAAGAAAGTTACTGTCCAGGAAATACACAAGTACCTGGGGAAACATCCTTACAATGTGATTTAGTTCTAGAAAATATGCATGTGAAATTATATACTTTCTTGAGAAATTGAGCAATTATAATTTTGCAGCTTAGTCAGGACCAAGTTTTTCTACAGCTAGAGAATAAGTTTTAAAAATGTATCTAGTCCAGGACCTTTCTCCTGGGGGAATATTTTTAAAAAGCGTTTGAGTGGTTGGATATTACAAACTCCTCTATTCAGCTTGATTAATATATGAGAGAATAGAGCATCACCCAAAGTTTTCATCTTTATATGCAACATAATTGGCACATCCACTATTTACTACTTTTAACACACACTTAATGTTAATTCTGGCTAGAGGAATGAGAACTACAAATTCATGAAATTTATAATACTTGCAAAATTGTCTTGCTATGATGCATCTGAGAAAATGTCCTACCACACATAGTCAAAAAAGACTATGTTTATATTTTATTACTAATTTACTAGATAGCAGCAAAGAAATTTGTGTAAGTTAAGGGTGAATTGAATAGAATCCACTATTTTATGGTCATGACAGGTAAAACTAAGTGTGGACCCAGCCCTCTAACGAATTTGTCCTAGAGATACTAAACTAAACTAAGCAAATAAATTAATGTAATTTAATTACTAATGGATAATTTTCAAGTTCACCGCAACTAATTAAAGTAATTAATTAAAATAATTTAAAATATAAAAATAAATTGCATTTTTCAAAATATGGATGAATCTTAGCAACATAACATTAAGTTAGAGATGTAAATTCTAAAATATCACATATAATAGAGAACTTTTTAGAAGGTAAAAACAACTAAAAAGTACACATTTCTTAAGGAATATATACAAATGTTAAAAAACCATATTTAAAAAAGAAAGAAATGGTGATTACAAAAATCAGTTGGAAAAAGTAAGGATACCAGGTAGTTATAGGGAGCCATACAGTTAGTTTGGATCCTAGGTTCATAGTAACAGGGAAGTCAAAAAAAAAAGGTATATACATTTTAAGAGATGTTATCTATGTATTACTTTTTAAAGCTGAATTAAATTATGGTGGCAATGTACAGTCTGACATTTGCTCAACCGTGCTTCCATCATTACCTTTGACTGTCCTGCCTGTTGCAAGGTGACGCTAGCATTCATTTGATTAATGCCATAATTTGAGTGAACATTACACTTAAAATGTGTGTACGTTTTTTGACACCCCCGTATATTGTATTCTTTTAAATGAAGATAAATACATGAATTAATAAAAGCAAGCCATGCAGAGAAAATGAGGAACGTATGTCATGTAATAAAGATTAAAATTCTTCCAATTCTGAGCACTTGAGGTTTCTTAAAATAATATACGAGCTTATTGCCCTATTTAAATTCTCACTACTGGTGTCAGGGAGACCAATGAGAAAGATCTAAGTTAATTTTTGTGCCTCCAGTGTTGACTGCTCCATTTCGCCTACATATCTCAGATACAATCTCTCAAAACTTCAAAAGCGTCACATTGCCCATGAAATAAAGACCAGGTCATGAGGCCCCACAATGCAGATAAGATCATTTTTCTCCATCCTCTCATTGAATCACACACTCAGTCTTGTGCTAGAAACTGGTGCTGGAGTGTTCTCTATGGTTCAGTATCTCTTCCTTCCTAAGTCCTAATTACCATGTAAATACTAGCACATGGGCCATCACATCCACAAATTACCTAGTCTGAAATCAGTTTCCACTCTGTATCCCAGAGCATATTATATTTTTGTAATTGGACTTATCTACAGTATTATATTTCATCTTTATAATTTAGCAAAAATTTGTTGACTTCTTTGAGTGAGGCAATAACTAAATTTGGAAGAAAAAACATGCAATGCTCTCAAATAACTTATAGTCTAGAATTATTTACATTCCTATATCACTTATCCTACATGATAATAAAAGAGACAATATCAATAGGTTTCACCTTCCTATATTTGCTAGTACTCGCCACACAGAAGGTAACTAACAAAGATTACTTTCAGATTTACTTATCTTATTTTCTTTAACTTCAGAGCCCACTAACCTAATCAAAACTACCAAGTCGTACTGCATTTTGTATCTTTTATATGATCATGTCTGAATAAATATTGCAATTCCTGACCGAGTTGCTTTTATCTTCTCACAGAAACAGCTGTGAAGAAAAAACTCACACCAACCAAAAACTAACAACCTACTTACAAAATCTAGAAAAGTTTTCTGCTGAAATAAGCATCACAATTCTTGCACTCAATCTCAGAGAAGAGACCCTGAAGCTACTTCCTCAGGTGGCATGTCTTAAGTTTTTGTTTTATTTTGTTTTCTCAAGTTGCTATAACAAAATACCATAAAACTGGTTAACTTATAAAGGACAGAAATTTATTTCTCATATTTCTCTTGGACTCCTCTGAAGGCTGGGAACTCCAAGGTCAAAGCACTGGCAGATTTGGTGTCTGGTGAGAGTTTCTTTCCTGGTTCCTGATGTCGCCTTCTTGCCGTGTCCTCACATGGTTTAAGGGGGAAGACAGCTCTCTCTGGGTCCTTTTTTCTAAGGGCACTAGTCCCAATCGTGAGGGCCCTGTCTCACAACACTCTCACTTTGGTGCTTAGGTTTCAGTAGAGGAATTTGCAGGGCACACACACATTCATACTATGGGATGGCCAGAGACAGTTCTGCCTCTTTTACATGTATTGTCTGTGATTCAAAATGGCAAAGCCACTTTTAACCCATAAATATCGAGTCATTATCTCTTATATAAAAAAAAGGTTACAACAAATTATACCAAGACTATATGCCCTAAAGTCCCAGTTTTTAATTCATTATTATTGGTAAGAATATAACTGTAGGTCACTACAAATTATCCAGAAATAAGCAGCCTCTGATTATGAGAACAAGGAATGTCTCTTCAGTCTTCGAGCAAGAATTAATAAATGGCAAATGGAAATATGAATCTTGTGTAGAGGTTGATCACATCTTCTAGCTCTCTAAGTCAAGACTGAGAAGAGAACTCTTAAGGCACAAGAGAGGGACTGTATCGGTTCCTGGATCATCTACAGGGTCTGTTTTCTCTATCTTCTTTATTAACTGACCCCAGTATTGTAAGCACATTGTTACCAAAATGCCAGGAACTGCATTGAGGCTCTATTGCTCTCTGCACAGAAGGACAATCAGAGTGAGTATTGCCAAGGAAGAAGGCTTGTTTATTTATTCATTTATTTATTGGTCAGAGTCTCACTCTGTCACCCAGTCTGGAGTGGTAGTGGCTTGCTCATGGCCACCCTAGCATCGACCCGCTGGGCTCAGGCGATCCTTCCACCTCAGTCTTCCAAGTAGCCAGAACTACAGAGACAGTTCTGCCTCTTTACATGTATTGTCTGTGATTCAAAATGGCAAAGCCACTTTTAATCCATAAATATTGAGTCTTTATCTCTTGTACAATAAATATATGCTGGGAGTCGGTCACGGAGGCCCACTGAGCGTTAGGGATCAGGAAGGGCCGTTGACTCCAAGACCACTAGGATGCGTTCAGGAGCTATTGACCCCATTTCCTTCCCCTTTCTACTCAGCCCTAACCAGATTAAGCTCCTGTGAACTCAAAACATAAAAACTCTGAGACCGGGATGAACACAAGCTAACTTTAGAAGCTCATTGCTCCCATTCTTCCACAAACTGCAGTTTTGGCTTTCATACAACTTATAATTCAAACTCAGGTCACATTTAAGAGCTTTAGTATTGGTCACAGGCTTCTGGGTCATGATCTTAGGATTTATTGAAGTTGAATAAATGGATTAAGGTTTCATCGATTAGGTTATGGGATTATACCTGAAAGAACATCCAGTGGGTGGGGAACGCCCCTCACACACCCGACTGTGTATAAAAGACCAGTTGTAATTCCCATTAAACGGCTTCTGCACTAGACTGGAGTCCAGCCTCTTTCTTTCTCTCTCTCTCTTTCTTTCTTTCTTCTTCCCCCCAATCGTTGACGCTGTCTTCACCTTTGGGGTACCCCGAACCTGGCAGGAACTGGACTCCCGCAAATATATATATTGTAGAGACGAGGTCTCACTAAGTTACCCAGGCTGGTCTCGAACCCCTGGGCTCAGGCAATCCTCTCACCTTGGCCTCCCAAAGTGCTGGGATTACAGGCTTGAGCCACCACACCTGGCCAGAAGAAGACATTTAGTTGGATGATATCAGCCAAGCAGAAGGGAAGATCAACCTCAAATCCATGTCTCTGATCAATTGAAATAAAGGGGTTATATAATGGGGAAGAAATGTAAACAAGCAATTAGGGAAGGATAAGAAAGTAATTATATTGAGTTAGGGATCTGGCAGTCTCATTATCTGGATGCGATGTTCTGGTGAGTTTTAGGCTCTTGCCTGAGGGTCAGGTTCCTGAGGAAGAAACCCAAATAAGCCAAATGTTTGTTTTAAGTTTTAAGACTGGGAGGGTCAATTTCTATGTTTTTTCATAAAACCCCTTAAATATCAGTTCAACTGGGAAATTGGGTCAGTATCAACATGAGTGTTAGCACCAGTGAAAAATACTCAGGTCCGTTGCAGCTATGGGTGACCTTGTGATATAGATATGTCTTGAGTGGAAATTCCACAAAAAAAGTTATTTTTCTAATTAAAACAAAAATGAACTCATCTTTTCTTCCTGGCCCTCTCCCCTTCACAATACCCAGGATATAGATATGATGCCTGGAGTTGCTGCAGCCACGTTGTAACCATAAGAATAAAAGTCACACTAGGGTTGTAGGTACAGAAACTAGAAGACACCTTAGTCCTCAGCAATTTTCTTGATCAGTTATGTTGGCTCTGGACTGCTCAGCTCTTGACTTCTGGTTGTGTAAGAAAGGCTCTCTCTGGTTGTCAGTATGCTACTTTTCCTGACTGCAGCCCCAAACAATTCCCACTAACCTAACAGCTCTATTCTTTAGTCAGAACCAAGCTGGATTCACCTCCTATGCAGAGAATGAATAGAACATGCAAAGGGGGGAATGAAGATTAGAAAAATTTTCTTTAACATTAAAGAACATAACTTCAAGAATAAATTTTTTTAAAAGATACTAATTTTAAAATTAAACTTGAAAAATACTATCTTCTGTTCCCAATAAAATTCAAAGTACAAACCTGTGAAATACGAGTTGAGGGGTGAGATAAGATAATATATTAATATGAAAAGAAATTTGGCAAGGAGATAAGTTGAAATAAAAAGGAAATAAATGTAAAATAAAATAGTAAAATTAATATTTTCGCGAAATTAGAATGACTCAAGAGTCCCTAAAGAACAAAGGCAACACTGCTGAAAATTGAATGAACAGTAATGTGTACAACAAATTTGGGCAACTGCCTCCATTATATATACATATATATATGTATATATAATGACCAGAGATAAAATAAATATTTTATCTCTGTTCATTTTTATATATTTTAGCAGATAAAATATATATAAATGAGCAGAGATAAAATATATAAAAAATGAGCAGAGCCGGGCTCGGTGGATCAGCCTGTAATCCCACGCCTTTGGGAGACTGAGGTGAGTGGATTGCCTGAGCCCGCGGGTTCGAGACCCGCCTGGGCAGGCGAGACCTCATCTCTACAATAAATCAAAAAATCAGCGGTGCGTGGTAGCACATGCCTGTAATTCTGGCTACTCGGAAGGCTGAGGCAGAAGGATCGCCGGAGCCCAGCAGGTCGAGGCTGCGGTGGCCGGGAGCGGCCACTGCACTCCAGTCTGGGCGACAGAGTGAGACCCCAACTCAAAAAAAAAAAAAAAATGAGCAGAGATAAAAATTATGAGGGAACAAAAGGTAGATGTGGAGAGAAAGGGTATGCAACACAAAATATGTTCCTGAAAAAGAAAGTATGTTCCTGAAAAAGAAACCATTTTTACAGAAACATAATAAATCTAAATCCTAACAGGACAATGTATTCCTACACAAAAGAAAGTTTTGAGTCTATTGATATGATTAGCAGGCATCATTAATAAGGACAATAACCTGAACTGATCCTGTTGAAAGTAAATTCAAGGATGAAAAACAAGACTGGGAGCCGGGCTCGGTGGCTCAGCCTGTAATCCCGCACCTTTGGGAGGCTGAGGTGAGTGGATTGCCTGAACCTGCAGCGAGACCTGGGCAGCGAGACCTCATCTCTACAATCAATCAATCAATCAATAAAATCATTGGGCGTGGTAGCGCGCGCCTGTAGTTCCAGCTACTTGGAAGGCTGAGGCGGAGGGATGGCCGGAGCCCAGCAGGTCAAGGCTGCGGTGGCCGGGAGCGGCCACTGCACTCCAGTCCGGGCGACCGAGTGAGACTCCAACTCAAAAAAAAAAAAAGAAAAGAAAAACAAGACTGGGTTTAGTTTTTAACTAGGCTGGACAGTTTACTTAGAAAAAAAAGAAAAAAAGAAAAAAAAAAAAACCAGACACCTCCAATAACAATAAATACCAGAAAGCAAAGGGTAGTACCAACTGGTTTGGGGTAATAAAAATTATCAATCAAGAAATACATACATAATATGTTTTTCTGTGTGAAGATCAAAGAAAAATATCAAATATGTAATCATTCAACTATAAGCCCATTATATTTTGAATATGAAAAATTTAAACATCAAATTGTAATCATACAAAGGATTCATCAAAAATTAAGGATTTGGTAATGCAGAATGATTTTGTTATAATGACGTATGTATTTGGATAAAAACATTATTTTTTTTCTTTTTTTTTTGAGTTGGCGTCTCACTCTGTGGCCCAGACGGGAGTGCAGTGGCCGCTCTCGGCCCCCGCAGCCTGGACCTGCTGGGCTCCGGCGATCCTTCCGCCTCAGCCCTCCAAGTAGCTGGAACTAACAGGCGCGTGCTACCATGCCAGCTCAATTTTGATTTGTTGTAGAGATGAGGTCTCGCCCAGTTGCCCAGGCGGGTCTCGAAACCGCAGGCTCAGGCAATTCACTCACCTCGGCCTCCCAAAGCACGGGATTACAGGCTGAGCCACCGAGCCCGGCCTGGATAAAAATATTAAAGAAAAAACAACAAAAAGCTTCCTTTTAAGATGTGCTACTTTCCATTTTCTTCCAAATGTTCTGTATTTTTCCTAACTGAATCAAAAAATTTTAATCACCTTTTCTTTTCTTTCTTTTCAACGAATTTATGATAGGTCAACTCTAGCACATTGCTGCGGCTTTGAAAGCTTCTCTCTGTAGGATTTTAGTAATGTTTGGAGTTGAAATAAGATTTAGAACATCATATTACTTATTAAGTAGTACTATGTTCTGATCTGTTATATTGTGACTGACAATATTTCTAAATCAAATTTGCCATTTTGCCTATGACAAGAAAATATTGGGCAAACTGTACATTTATAACTGTCTTTGAAAATTATGAAACTTTAGAATCTGAGCATATGTTCTCAATATGCAAACCTATTCAGTAGTGCTTTTTGTTTTTAATGTAAAGTCATAAATATTTTGCAACTGTAAGTTTGCCTCCAGTGTTTTATTTTCTCACTCATCTTTCTAGTTTTACTGAATTTTACTTAACTTACTGATGTATTTTTAACCCTAATATGGATTACTTTTTAACAAACATTCAGTATAAATCATAAACCTTTGCTCAGTAAGCATTGCGCTTTTCTAGAGTAAGCAAAGCCATAGGTTTAACTGAAGAGGAAAATGTCATTTTACTTTCTTTTTGCTGTTTTCTAGAGTGATGAAGATTATTATGGTAGAGCTCAGCACAGTACTAGCCTTTGGCAGTGAACTAGGGAGATGAGGCTGTCAGCTCAAAGAAATATAGGCACTTTAAAAAATGGATTGTTTGTGTTGTTATCTGGAGGTGAGTTTATGGGCTCTTGGACTATTAACAATCTCCAGACACAGAGAAATTCACAGTGAGAGCCTCAAGCAGACCCAGGTATAACTGATTCTCAGTACCACCTTTGTTTTCCCACTTGCCATGGGGTTTGTCCAGGAGATGGTGAGATTCTTTTGACTAAACCCAAGTTGAGGCATCCAGAGTTTGACATTCTAATTCCTGCTCTGCCCCTGGCTTGCCAGCAATCTCTGCTAAGACATTTATCTGGTCTGTGCCTAAAGCAACATACAAAGTGAGAATAATATTTTGATCCCAACTCTCTAGGATGCTGTGATAGTTAACTAATAATTTATTTTGAAACTAAGAAGAGACATAGCTATGCTTGAAGTTTTCGGTATATTCAAATAAATGCTTTAAAAACCCAGGTACCACGATTTTCTCATACTCAATTACCCACTATAAAAATTAGGTGGAAATAATTTAAGAAGGAAGAGGGTTTTCAATAAGCAGAATTACATGTTAATATTCTGGATCAGCAAATGTCTACTGGACCTTAACATAAAAAGGTTATTTCACCTATTCCATGGGTAAGCTTTCTTTCCTTCTTCAATCAAATATAAAATTTATTTTTTTATAAAACTTAATATACCAACATTTGCATTATTATGTGATTTTTCTGGTGTTAACTTTTTTTATTGCGGTGGCTTCAACATTGAATGAGGCAAAGAATTAATTCATAGATATCTATAACCTTTGATACTACCCTTCTATTATTCTAAAGTAGCCATCTTCTCAGTGGTTATATTGATGCAGTTTTTCAATCAATGATTATCCTTATAGAGAAGTCATATACTACTAAGAATATATATTCTCTCATGTATGCTTCCTTTAGTTTCTCACAAAAATATAATCTGCTATCTGTTACATTGTTGAAACATGACAGCAAATACCATTGCTAACAACAAAGATATACAAACACAAAATCAAAATGCTATTTTTATTGACAGGTAGCATAGCATGAGAGAGCTTTAATTTCTTTCTCTGAAATTGTGGTTAATAAGGATACTTACTACCTAGAATTGTTATAAAGATTAAAATATCTAATCATTTAAGGTTTTTACTACAGTGTCTAGCACATAATAAGTAATCAATACATTTTATCAGTTACCATTATTCTATTACAAGAATACACAGCATCCTAGCCATACTAAAGTTCTGAATTGCCAATCGGCAAAATCCAATGTTATTTGTGTTTTTAAATATGTTAGAAAACTAATGATATTTCTAAAACTATTGATTTCACTTGAAGACAGGAGCCTTTGAAAAGTTATGTACAATATCAACCAATAATCTGATTATTTTGTTCAATTTTTTATGCAGATACCATGATGAGGTGATTCAATGACTTCAAATACATTTTTCTTGCCTACAGAAAGTTTACATCTGGATTTGTCTGTCACTATGCCTGGCCTATAATGAATATTCAATATATAGTACTTTTTATTATTTTTACTATGGCTCATATTTAAACAGATTTCATAAACTGCCTTGTATTATTAGCTCAGTATTAAATACATATTGCAGATAGTGAGAGAGGTGACTTCTAGATAGAAGTTGAAGGAAGACTTTGAAGCAAAATTAAATCTGAGCTCTTCCTAGATTAATAGGTAAGAAGAATTCTGTGCATTGTGTTATGCTATATTTTACTATGTTACATCATATTATATTTATTTATGTATATATAAATATAAAATGTTTATATACCCATGGTGAAGTACAATAATTATCTCCCATACTATGATTTCATTTTAAAATTAAGAAAAAATAAAAAACTTAAATTACATAACAACACACTCAAATTCTCAGCAGTGAGAAAAAGACCAAAAACAATGAGACAGTAAATAGGTATTCTGTAAATTTTACTAGGAAAGACACAAAGCTAAGGCACAGTAAATTATCAAGGATAGGACAATTAAACTGGAAATAGAATCTAGGTACTTTCTGTCACTCGCTGCTATAGTTTAGATGTTTGTCCACAGAAACCTCGTGTTGAAATTTGATCCTCAGTATTGGAAGTGAGGCTTAATAGGAGATGTTTCGGTCATATGGGTGGATCCCTCATGAACAGATTAATTTCATCCTTGGGGAAGGAAGACTAAATTCTTGTTCTATTAGTTTTTAACTTCCAGAGCTAGTTGCTAAAAAAAAAAACAAAAAAAACCAAACAAAAAAAAAAAACTGGCTCCTCCCCTTGTTTCATCTCCTGTCATGTGAAGGCTGTTCATGCCGGTTGCCCTTCACTTTGCACAATGACTGGAAACAGCCTGAGGCCTCATCAAATGTCCAACCTTCCGTCCTGCAGAATCATGAGCCAAATAAACCTCTTTGCTTAATAACTTACACAGTCTCAGATATTCCTTTATAGCATCACTAAGCAGACTAAGACACTCACCCTGTGTTTTCTTGTCTCCATCTTCTGTGCTTAACTCAAGAAAACGCTAAGAGCTACCCCAAAATACTGAAAGATCACTCCTAAAACCAAACCTCCATTTCTGCCATATCTGTCATTTCTTTAAACCATGAATCTGTCTTCACCCACCTCAACAATATCCAAGTGAAAACAAATTATAATCCTGTTATAGACACTACCTCATATAATGATATCCCTACCATGATAACGTCATCCCTATCATGATATTTTATTGGATGATTTTTTGAAGACTTATTAGTTTAAAAGTGCTATAGAAACATATAAGAGAACTATAGATGTGGTTTTTAAGAAAAAAGCTATGGAAAGCATGCCCTCTCAGATTTATCATCTTCATGTCACTAATGGCAGCAGAACACAGACCAGGTGAGTCCATAGACCTATAGTGTAACATCAGTGTATTTTTTTGGTATGAAAAGAGAATGAGTTTCAAATAAATGTAAGAAATAGTTTGCACCCTCAACCACCTCTCTATTGGGGAAGAAAGACTTTCAAAAATTTAACAGAACACAAAACAAGAGATAATGGGTGTTACATTTTTGAATTTCTAAAAGTCATGGCAGCTTAGTTTGGTCCTGAATTCTTAGCATATAGAAGTGCTTATACCTTGGAACACAGTAGTTACTCATTCAATAAATTTTGTTAAATGAATAAGTAAACAAGTATAGTTTGTAAAAGTAAGAAACATAGATGGTCCCTTTTACTGTTTCATTTTATCAAGACTTTCTTGAATCCTTATGCATACAGCTCAGAGGCTAATCTTTTGGGGGATGCAGAGATGGATAAAACAATGAACACTACCTTTTAAAGTTCATCTTTGGTAGTCAAAATCTTTAAGTGAAACAAAAATTTTCAAGGCCAAAGAATATTTACTCTACAAAAAAAGGGGGAGTACAAAGTAAGTACATTTTTCAAGACTGTCCGCAGCTCTAGGTGAGTCTATCAGTTTTTCAGAAAATATTCTGGATCTCTAAAGGTAAGACTATCATGTCTTCAGCAAGATAAGGAAAGAGTCCAACATAACTGAAACATATTATATAGAAGTTCTAGAATGAATACCTATGTTAAAAGTGAATACAATTAAGTGAAAAAAGAACTATGAAAATTTTACAGAAAATAAGAGATAAATAATGTGTTTTTAAAAAGATGAAGAATCAACTTCATAATGGACAAACTTGTTGACATAAAAATTAGTGTTCTATTTCCAGATGGTAGACTGCATACCTCTTCCTTCTGTAATCTTGTTAAAACAACAATGTGAGCATATTTAAACTTAATCCAACAGCAACAAAAAGAAAGGCAAAAGCTATTAGTGAATGACATATTGTATCCGATTACTAGAAGAGTAAAGCAGACAAATGTGGAAGCCAAAAGGAAACAGTGTCCTGTGACAGTGGAGAGCACCAGCCTGCTTACTGGAAATGTCAGAAAGATCTGGACATCTACATGGTCAGGTAGAGGACAGCAATAAGAAAATGAGCATGAGAGGATAGGTTAATAGTCTCTTACTGGGATTTTTGACTCATACCTGCTTAAATCTATTGCATGCAGAGTGCCAGCAGCCAAACATTATACTCCAGGGAAAAATAAACAGTCTTTGCTAATAATAATAATACTATAATAGGATGACTTGCCTACAGATGACTAGGACAGTTAATATGAGTGTCAGCAAAATGTATGTCACAGTTATATACACTTAGTATGCTTACTTTTGGTTAACTCATATTATTATTCTCCTGCTTAACGATAAAAGGTTGATAAGTATGGTTGTCTATTTTGCTTCAGTATCTGTAGTGCCTAGAACACGTCTGAGGCACAGTAAGTGCTCAAAGTCTTTGCTGAATAAATGTTTGAATGGGTCTTAAGTGAAAGAAACATCTCAATACAAACCAAAGTAAAACCAACTACAGGGGAAAAAAATAGTACTCATTTGGTAGCAAAATAATAACATTTACAGTATTCTAATTATTAACTCAAGGTAATTTGAGAATAAAATGGAGCCATTAGGACACAAAAGTTCATAGAAATTCATAGAAATGAATATTTCTAAAATATTAATTTAATAGGATTAGAAGATAAAACTAAGAAATAAGTGCTTAATGTGCAATCAAAAAATAAGAGACTGACCAGGCACAGTGGCTCATGCCTGTAAACTCAGCACTTTGGGAGGTGGAGGAGAGATGATTGCCTGAGCTCAGGGGTTCAAGGCCATCCTGGGCAACTCAGCAAGACCTGGTCTCTACAATAAATAAAAAAAATTAGCCGGGTGTGGTGGTGTGCACTTGTAGCTCCAGTTACTTGGGAGGCTGAGGAGGAAGGATTCCCTGAGCCCAGCAGGTTGAGGCTGTGGTAGCCGTGAGCATGTCACTGCACTCTAGCCTGGGTGACAGAATGAAACTCTGACTCTAAAATATTTAAAATAAAATAAGAGACAGAAAATAAGAAAGAAAAGATAAAGAACGCAGACAATTTCTTCAGGAAGTATAAGATCCAACTAATGGGAATTCTCAAAAGATAAACCAAGAAAATGGAGAAAAAGGAAGCATTTTAGTGAGTTTGGGTTGCCATAACTGAATTCCACAGACTGGATTGACAAACAAAGAAAATTATTTTTTCACAGCTCTGGAAGCTTAAAGTACGAAATCTTGATGCCACCAGGGTTGGTTTCTGGTGCCATTTCTCAGCCTGGCTTACAGATGACTGCCTTCATGCTCTGTCCTCACATGGGCTTTCCTCTGGGTATGCAGAGAGGG
Source organism: Carlito syrichta (assembly GCF_000164805.1). Taxonomy (NCBI): domain Eukaryota; kingdom Metazoa; phylum Chordata; class Mammalia; order Primates; family Tarsiidae; genus Carlito; species Carlito syrichta. The sequence continues at coordinate 313,788 of NW_007245997.1, forward strand.
AGAAAGAGAGAGAGACAGACAGACAGGCAGACAGAGAGTGAGAGAGAAAGAGAGAGAGAGAGCCCCATCTTTATGATCCCCATTTAACCTTATTTACTCCATAAAGGTTTTGTCTCTACATATAATCACAGTAGAGGTTATTACTTCAACATACAAATTTGGGAGAGACACAGTTCAATTCATAACAGGAAATAAATCAATTTTGAATACATGCAAAAGCCAAAGAGAGACATAAATGATAAAACTGAAAGAACTTAATGAATGCCAGGTAGATTGTTGTTGTTGTTTTTCAAGTTCTATATCTCATCGTGACATTTTAAAACAGGATTTAAAAAGTTTTAATTTTCCATAAGACATTGCATAAGGAGTAAAAACAAATCACCCACAAAGGAGCAAGAATTAGATTTACCTTTAATGAACTTCACCGGGTGTTATAAGACAATGAAGACAAAAGTCATTTCCAACCTAAAATTGTCTAGCCAACTTAAATTATTATTTAATTATGTGGGCAGGGTAAAGTTTTATGCTTCAGGTATAACCAGGACATCTAAATTTTATATTTTATACACTTTTCTTAGAAAGTTGATTGAGGATACCATCCAACAAAGTAAGGATAAACTGGGAAACCCCTCAGGTCCCCTCCCACTGTGGGAGCTTTTCTGTCCTCTCAATAAATCCTGCTTTCAAAAAAAAAAAAAGTGAGAATAAACCAAACAGCGTCAGGAACAGTGTGATCAGGAACAGTGAAGTCAAAGCAAAAGGAAGAAAAGCATCCCCAAGAAGAGAGGACTTGGGTGGCCGTGAGCGTGCCACTGCACTCCAGCCTGGGTGACAGAGTGAGACTCCAGCTAAAAAAAAAAAAAAAAAAGAGAGAGAGAGGTCTTGAGAAGACAAGTCCCAGAGTTAAAGAGGAGGGCCGTAGATGAGATAGATTAGAAGGGATTATAAATTAGAAAAGAGAATAAAATTGTAAAAGCATGAGAATTAGAAACACCAGGGAAAATTTAAAAAATTAAAAACTGTTGAGATAACAAGAAATTAAGGCATAGTATTTAATTCTACAGAGCAAAATGTTCATGAGGTCATCTCTAAGAGATTAACCAATCTCTTAGATGAGGGTTAAAAATATAACAAATAATGATGATTCAGCAAAAGACAATAAAATACGTAAAAATAGAATTCATTCATTCATGATTGCTGACGTGAATTTACGCCATTCCAAATTTTGTTCCTGGTTGCTGCAGTCATGAATTTGTCTTTGGCAAATTCTGTTTCTGAATGCTGCAACATTGTCCTATGTACGTGTTATTTATTATATTTTGCTTGAAAATGAATAGTCAGTCAAGGAAGAATTTATGGCTCAGCCTGTAATCCCACGCCTTTGAAAGGCTGAGATGAGTGGATTGCCTGAGCCCACGGGTTCGAGACCCGCCTGGGCAGGTGAGACCTCATCTCTACAATAAAATCAAAAAATTAGCCAGGTGTGGTAGCGCGCGCCTGTAACTCCGGCTACTCGGAAGGCTGAGGCAGAAGGATCACCAGAGCCCAGCAGGTCGAGGCTACGGTGGCCGGGAGCAGCCACTGCACTCCAGTCTGGGCGACAGAGTGAGACTCCAACTCAAAAAAAAAAAAAAAAATTAGAGATATTATCTGATATCAACTATGCAATGTTGTTACTGATTTACATAGCTGGTAAAAGCTGCAAGTTAGTCATTATTTTGTTGCAATTAGTGTTGTATACTTGTATTTTGATACTTCAGGGCTTTCATACTTCAACATTAAAAATAATTTACCACAATTATGGAAAATGAAGAAATATATGCTGATGAGATTTCAGACATCAAAGGTGAATTCAGTGAACTTAATAGTGACAGTGAGACAGATAGTAATGTAATGATGTAATGTAAGCAAAGAAATATATTTATACATGGATATACTGTATATAATATATATTTGAATCTGAATAAAAATACAAACTATGAAATGCTAGTCAGAGTGGTGACTTCTGAGGCAAATACTGGACATGTCTGCAACTTCCATCTGTATTATGAAAAAGGTGACAATTTAGAAAAGACCGTTTCACTTGTGCTTAATGACAGAAGTTTGCAACAACCAGCTTCAGATTTTTTTTTTCTTTTCATCCACTCTCAGTATTAGGAAAGTGAACAATTTGCTGATGGCGAATATGTTAAGATAAAATATTTCATCCATTGCTGGATGGCCACAGAGCTGGGCGCAGCTGGCCCCTGGCTCCCAGGCGGCTCTCCCACATAGACATGGCCTGGAGATCCTGGCCCTCTAGGCCAGTCTCGTCCCTACATGGTTGCCATGCCCAAGAGAGGAAAATGACTCAACTTCTGGGCCCACGAGACCTGCTCCAGTTGAGTGACCCTGGAGGATTATGCCAGCCCTGATCCAGCAGTCGTTTGGTCTGGACGAGTCAAGTCGTTTGGTCTGGACGTGGCCAACACTGTGCCAGTAGGAAGTAAAATCACTTGTGTGGCTTGGAAACCTCCCAGATCCTTGCAGAGGAAGCTCTTTCTGGGGCTGGTAAGTCCTGTGACATCATCCACAGCAGTGATGAGATGGATGCCCAGGAGGAAAGCATCCATGAGAGAACCATCTCTAGCAACAAAGACAAGCAAGAGGCACAAAGAAGAACTGGATGGGGCTGAAGAAGACGAGTAGCCCATGGATATTTACCTATTGTTGGCTTCCTACAACCACCCTGAGGACATTGTGAATTTTTCCCTGACTTGTAAGAATGCCTGGACTGTCACTTGCACTGCTGCCTTTTGGACCAGGTTGTACCGAAGACACAACATGCTGGACTCTCCTCTGCCTTTGTTCCTGCAACCAGAGTCAATGGATAATCTGCGATGCCTCTGGGCATGTGTGATCCGATCTCTGTACCATATCTATGTGCCAAGGGCTGTTCCAATCTCCAAGAACTCAGCCATTCCAGAAAGCACTCCCAACACATTAAAGAATTCCAAATGCTTACTTTTCTGGTGCAGAAAGATTGTTGGGAACAGACAGGAACCAATGTGGGAATCAACTTCAAGTTCAAAAACAGTCCCCTAGGTTAAAGAGCAAGTGTACTGGAGGATTACAGTCTCCTGTTCAAAATGGAGATGTTCATACCAATCCAGACCAGGACTGCCTGCAGGTCACCACCATCAATTTCATCTTTATTCCAGCTGTCATTGAAATGATATTTACCCTGTTTGCTACCAACGTGAACACAAATATGTGGCATCATCGAGTGAGACTGGTGTTCCAGGATTCTTCTGTCCATGGTGGTTGGAAACTGTGCAGTGAACAGGGTGTGAAAGTTATCCTGGACCCAGTGCACAGCGTTCAACTCTATGACTGGTGGCATTCTCAGTATCCATTCTCCTTGAGAACATAATTTCTGCTTCCCATCCCTCGGGGCAGCCCCAAGTCTAGTCCATTAGTAATCAGATTCCAGTTTGGAAGGATTGGCTGGATTGTATATCTGGTTAGTAATGCACATGCTCTTCAGATTTCTGGAGTTCCTGTTAGGGGAGGGAGAAGTTTTGAATTAAGAAGAAAAACAACTATGATTTATAAACATATTTAATGTAAAAATTTGCATTTGAAAGGATTGGCCCTGTTTTCTGTGTTAAACCCTCATTTGGTGCTATTGAGTTGTTTGTTCTTTATTCTTTTATCCCAGCAAAAGTGGTTAATCTTGCTCTAGGGGAAAATTAAACTCTTAAATCTCCAAACAAGGAAGTTTCAGCATTCCCTTAAGGATCAGAAGAAACTTAGAGGCCTAAAATCATTGCTACTGTTGCTTCCAACTTAGCTGACCCTCAAATTCAATTGAATATTTTCTCTTTTCAATTTATCCTTCTCCAGAAATAAAGCAGGTGACAGGGTTTCAAGAATCTTAAAATATATATATATGCAAAATATTTCATAAATAAAGTCCAAAGGCACACAGAGACTAGGAGAAAAATATGTGCCACATGTAGAGCAAAGAATTTACAACCAAGAAACAAATATAAATTTATAGATAAATGACAAGCAACTCAATAAAAAAAAAAAAGTGGGCAGTCATTGCTTTGCTAAGCTATGGTGTGGCCATGTGCTCTTTGAGCTGTGGTCAGGACATGTTTCCTTAAGCTTTGGCCCCCCTTCCCTACCTTGACTTTCTAAATAAACTATATTTTCTAATCTAAAAAAGAAAATGAGCAAAGAGTATAATGAGACAAATTATAGAAGAGGAAGTGCCAGTAAACATTTGAAAAGTTGCTCATTCTCAATTATCGTTCAAGAATTGCAAATTAAACTGGCTGTGAGATATCATTTTTATTCATAATGTTAGCAATAATGAAATTTTGATAGCATCTAGAACTGTCTAGTAGGTGAGGAAATAAGCACTCATATGCAATGTTGATGCAAGTGTGAACTATTATGAACTTGATGGAAAATAATCCAATATTGTCTCCCAATAACTAAATGTTCATGCCCTGCCCCAGTAACTTCCCTTTTGAAATTAATCGAGATATATAAACATTCATATATAAGAATATCTGCACTTTGATATCTACTGAAGCATTGTGTACAGTAGTAAAATAAATAAATAACCATTACCCAAATGTCTTTAATAGTAATATAACTGAATAAATTATAGTATATCCATAAAACAGACTATTGGGAACCTATATATTTTTATAAATGAGTTAAATTCATGTTTTTAGAAGAGTATTTATTATATATTATTAAGTTTTAAAAGGCAAATTTTTAAAATGCAAATTTCAAAGAAGTAAATGACAGGATTTGATTCATAAAAGTAAATAAATGACTTTTTAAAATACAAAGAAGAATATAAAATTGGATCTTGTTTTTGAAAAAAGAAAAGCGCATATGTATATATACATATATATATGCATATGCTATGTGTATGTATTTATGTGTATATATATTAATATATATATTTAGTAGCAGAAGAAAAATGTGGAATTATACACATGAAACTCTCAGTAATAGTAACCTTGGGTTCATGTGGACAAAGAAAAAATTCTTTCTACACCTCCATAATGCTTTCTAATTACAAAAAAAGTGTAATTCTCTTGTTATTTCTAATCTCCAATCAAACAAAATAAAGAGGAAAAGAACTGTGAAATGTCTATAAAAAGACAAAGAAAAAAGGGAAGAATCAATTATGAAATTAAACACTACTTAAAGAATAGGGAGAAAAAAAATCTCCAAAATGAGCCATTTGTACTTTAGAAGAACTCATGGGACAACATGAAATCAAAATAAGACGCCCAAGATGAAAGGATAAGACAACAGAATAAAGAAAATCAAGATTGCAAAGCTAAACAGACCAACTGGGGATAAAAACATTATAACAGAAATAATAAAATAGCACAGGTCATACTATACGGGGCCAAATATTGAATTAGAGGAGAAATGAATGAAGAGAATAAGAGAGATTGCCAATCTCTTAGAGGAGAGCTAATAGATACAGCAGACTGATAATTATGATCCAGCAAAAGAATATCAACTGCTTTTCATTCTAGGGAAATCTTGTATTCTGTCCTATAAACGAAATAAGGAAAACTGTTTCTTTTTACATATTACAAGAAAATTTCTATGAGACCCAAGAAAAAAGTGATTCTGCCAATTAAATGAATCTACTATGTTTGAGAAAATGAAAATAATTATTAAATAGAATCATCAAAACTGAAATTTATACTGGGAAATTTTGTGAATTTCAAAAAATGAATTAGTTTAATGGGAATTTAGTCAGGAAAAGCAGAAGGGAGAAAGAAAAGAAGGGGAAAGAGGGATAAAAAAGAGGAAGGAGAAAAAGAGAGGAAGAAAGAAAGAGGAGAGAGAGAATCGGGCATGAATGTGGCTAGCATAGCTGAAGAAATAGTTTGGTTATAAGATAGTGGGAGTGAGTGGTTTCCACCATTGTTACCTTTTCTATTGAATCTCTTTCAAAACCTTCCCTGAGGACAGGGTGTTGCCAAGCGTATTACACTTGCCTGAAATAATTTAGGTGAAATACTGGCATTTGTATTTTATCTGTGAATAAAGCTTTAGATCATTGAAGGAGAAATTGAATGGGGAAAACATCAAACAAAGAGTTAATGGACAAAACATTTTAGAAGTTTGAGAAGTCTGAAATCACATCATGTACAAGCTAATACTAATCCTTCTCAAAAGAAAAAAAGAAAAGTTAAAATTTTTCTTTAATACATTCTGTTCTTTCTTATCCATCTGCGATTTGACACCAGAATCAGAAATCTGGTCAAAAAGTTGCAAAAGCATTTTTAATGAGTATTCAAAGTTTCCAAGTACAAAGAAAGACTTCCTATCCTCTGATTTTGGGGATTTGAGAATTAAATATCCTCTCAAAACAAATAAAAACAAAGAAACATCCTTGCCAGATCCTAAGTCTCTAATAAATTCCCATATCATTTGACATACCTGGTTTTCCCATTCCAATACTTATTTATATTCAGTTTCACATATTACATGATGACATAAATGAATATAAATGAGGTTCCACTTCTACCTGTGGAACATTGCTGCCAAGTTTAGCATGGCTGGCACTAGAGCTAAGAACTAAAAGGAAAGTTAAAATCATGAGTCCAGAACTCATCTTAAAAGCCCCAGGAAGCAAAAAATTATATTTGCAAGTACAATTAAGTGGTGGTGAAGTCTGTCTAAACCTAAAAGCACTGATGAATTAATGGGGAAAAAAGACAAGGAAGTTTCCATACAGACTGCCATATGCTGCCTTAATTCTTTCCTAAAATATGATAGCAGTATAAATAAATAAGTAAATAACTTTTTAAAAAATTCAAATGTAACCCGCAAAGGTTGCAGAAATAATTGAATCAAATTTTATCTTAGACACAGCTCTCTGGTCTGAACAATACGATTACTACAAATATATTTCAGTGAAATGAAAAGATTATTGAAGTAATATTAAATGTCATCAGCACACATTAAAAACCAACACCTTTCTAGCAAATGAGGTATATTTAAAGTTGAACCTAAACCAGTAATAACAAGCAAGAAATAATGAAAAGCTTTTGGTCTGAACAAACTATGATTTTATAGATCAGAGTGCAACTATTTAAGTACAATAAAAGTAATTCTAAAGCCGGGCTCAGTGGCTCAGCCTGTAATCCCGCGCCTTTGGGAGGCTGAGGTGAGTGGATTGTCTGAGTCTGCAGGTTCGAGACCCGCCTGGGCAGCGAGACCTCATCTCTACAATAAATCAAAAAAAAATCAGTCGGGCATGGTAGGGCATGCCTGTAATTCCGGCTACTTGGAAGGCTGAGGCGGAAGGATTGCCGGAGCCCAGC
>NW_007245997.1:321166-328652 GCF_000164805.1 Carlito syrichta
AAAAAAAAAAAAAAAAAAAAGTAATTCTAGGTCATGTCGTGATCCTATAAAGATTTGTCATCTGTGATATTGGATTTTTGCATTTGATTCTAAAAGGTCAGAAGAATAGCAGGAAACTGTGGTTTCAGTTTATCCGTAAATCATTTTGTATTCATGGAGGTACTGCTTCATTGCTAAGGGAACTGCCTAGAAACCAGATTAAAAATGTCTATGAATTGAGTAGGTTCCAGATGGGTGGTGATCTGCACAGTGACCACACATTTCAAAACTTTGGAGGGGAAGAAAAAATATATATATATAAAAACACACACATACATATACACACATCAAAGTTAGTTGATAAGAAGACACTTTTCGAAGTTCTGCATTTTTACAGATTCTGCTGTCATTCGTCAATAATCACTTTCCATAATATTAAACTTTTAAAACATAATTACTAGTCATCAAAACCATATTTTAATAGAGATAGCATGAGAGTGTGTACTATTTTTCTTGTTACATACTTTCTAGAAATCTATATAGTTCAAGTACCACTGATACGATGATATAGTATTCTTCCCTTCCAGAGTCTACGCGCGCACACACACACACACACACACACACACAACTTATGAGTTTACAAACATTCCCATGGTTATACCTATGCTTTAACACCAGCAATAACAGCATTTTCTTTAAAATCTCAATGTCAAGATTCCCATTCTTGACCACACTTTGGGTCTTTCTAGCTCACTTCCTCTAGCACCCAATCCAAACAATCCTTAGACCTTACCAGAACCTCCAAACTATTATTGCCACCATCATGATATTTTAAATACCCTCTTACCCCCTATTTCCTCTTTACCCACTTGAAATGTTATCATTATTACATTCACACCATTGCATACACCTTCCATGATTTTACCTCTCTTTCTCTTTCTCTGGCAAAATCACATACTGGTTAAATTCATCTCTCTGTCTACTCTCTCACCTGCACTTGTGAAATGAATCTAGATGAAGCACACCCCTCAATCAAGCTGGTGGGTCCTCCTTCCTTATATTTATAACCAGAAGTTTAATATTAGTTTTCTGGAAATCATATTATACTTCCCCCACCTATTCATACTTCACTTTCTTGTGATGACTGTTTTGCCCTGTCTCCTCTCCATCATCAAACCTCCAAGTCCTTTCTGGTTCATTTTCATTCTCAGCAGATAATTTGACCTCCTAGTTTATTAAACAAACAGAAAAGAACTCCCACAATTATACTGACACTCTTACAAGCATCTTCTCTCACTCTTCTTACCAAATTTTCTCTGAGCTAAACTATTCCCTCTCCTTTCTTAAAATACTTATTTGACTTATACACTATAATCTACCCCCTTCAACATATTCAAGCATATCACTCAGGTGATTTTTCCCTGTTTGCCACATTATTAATTTTTCCATGACTACTGGATTATTTCTATCAGCTTTTATTCTATTAATGCTCCATCTTTATAATAAAAATCTTAATGCCATTTATTCCACCAAATAGCAGTACATGTCTTTACTTTCCTTTGCACCAAAGCTCCAGAAAAGTCATCTTTACACCTGGGTCTGCAAGTTCTCTCTCAAACTCACTCTAAAACCACAGGACTTGGTCTTCGGTCAACTTCTCTTCTCTATCTGCATTTGCTTCCTTGACAATCTCATCAATCTCATGTTTATAATTCTTATCTACATGCAAATAACTCCAAAATGTATAATTTATATCTCTGTCCAGACATCTTTCCCAAATTCCAGACTTATTTTTCCACTTCCTACTTAATTTGTCTGCTATGGATTGAATGTTTTTGTCCCCAACCCCCAGAATGCATATGTTGAACAACTACCCCCCAGTGTGCCTGTATTTAGATATGGGGTCTCTACATAAGTCATGAAGGTTAAATGAGGTTCTTAGTGGGGTTCTAATACAATCGGTTTAGTGTCCTTATAAGAAAAGATGTCAGAGAGCTCTCTTTCTCTGCATGATCCCAGAGGAAAACCTATGTAAGAACACAGCAAGAATCACCATAACCTATAAATATGTTATCTTACAAAGCAAAGAGGACTTTGCAGGTGTGATTAAGACGCAATAAAGAGATTATCCTGAATTATCCTAGAGGACCCACTCTAATGACATGAAATCTTAAAAGTGGGAAATCTTTGCTGGTTTCAGGAAGAGACACAGAGAAAAAGAGAGAGATGCAACAGAAGAGAAGGCAGGAAAGATCAGGCATGAGAACGACTCAACCCACTATCATTGACTTTGAAGACGCAGAGGCCCACAAGCCAAGAAACGTGGACAACCTCTACAAGCTAGGAATGACTCTTTACTGAAAGCCAACAAGGAAACAAAAACTTCAGTTTCAAGCACTCGGAAATGAATTCTGCAAAAGCCTGAATGAGCCTAAATGCAGATTCTCCTCCAGAGTTTTCAGCTTTTCATCTTGCAGCATCCACAGTAGAGAAACCAGCTAAGTCTACTGGACTTCTAACCCACGGAACTGTGAGATAATAAATATTGCTGTATTAAGCCATTAAGCATATGGCTATTTATTATGACAGAAATAGAAAGCTAACAAAAGCCCCAGACATAAATAGTTTCCTCTGAGCTATTATGTTCTGCACACATTGTTAGTGCTTCTCAGAAACTAAAATGCATCCCACTGTAGGAAAAGGGACAAGTAGGAAGTTGTCTCTGATAGATCCAGGTCCCTGCAAAGAGGAAGGCTAAGTCTGTACGTACCTGTGCTTGTGTTCTTTGAATCATTACTAGGTGTCATGTTGGGTAAGACCTATGTCATCTACATTGACAAATCAACCCTCTGTGGTGGTGAACTAACTGCCAAGGGTAGATGTTTGGGTTGGGTGGTTTAATGGTAATAGGCATTATGGAATTACTTGTAGTGCAGTGCAGTGGCCGCTCTCAAACACTGCAGGCAGAAGTATAAATTGTAATAATGCTTTAGAAAACATTTTGATAAACTGGGCTCAGTGGCTCAGCCTGTAATCCCGCGCCTTTGGGAGGCTGAGGTGAGTGGATTGCCTGAGTCCGCGGGTTCGAGACCCGCCTAGGCAGCGAGACCTCATCTCTACAATAAATCAAAAAATCAGCCGGCCATGGTAGTGCGCGCCTGTAGTTCCAGCTACTCGGAAGGCTGAGGCGGAAGGATTGCCACTGGAGCCCAGCAGGTCGAGGCTGCGGTGGCCGGGAGCGGCCACTGCACTCCAGTCTGGGCAACAGAGTGAGAGTCCAACTCAAAAAAAAAAGAAAAGAAAACATTTTGATAATAAGCATTAAAAAAAGACTTTCAAAGTTTGTCATTTTACTCAGAAATTTTACTTTTATTAATATATCCATTAAGGTGCAGAATACAAAGGCCTATGCATAGAACATTCCTCAAAATATTAGGAAACAACATGATATCAAATAAGGATTGATTAAATTTTTTAAAATCATATGAAGAACTATTATGTAATCATTAAAAGCTATATTTTCAAAGACTTGCTTAAAAAAGACCAATACTGACAATCCTATATTATGTTAAACTAAGAAAATTTACAATTAAATAAATAAACTTGAAACATACTGTGTGAATGTTAATATACATACATGAAACATCAGGTACTGAGTGGGAAGTTTGCCTTCCTCTTTCAAGATCTAGCAACAGCCAGAGAGGTATTCCATGTCAGAAGAGCAATCAAAAGCTAAAAGTAAAGCCATATTAATACCTTAAAAATTTTAAAATGACTATCACCAGTTATTACATAAAGAGAAACAGATCTCTCAGAAGACAAATCTTCCCCTCCCCCCACATGACCTTCTGTTCTGTGTGTGTCTCATATTTTCCTCTGCCTCTGTCTTATAAAGCCTATATTTAGAACCTACCTGTAATCCAGGATAATCTCCTAATCTCAAAATCCTTAATTTAATCATATCTGAAAGAGACTCTGTCCAGCTAAGGTAACATTTATAGTCTCCAGAGATTAATTAGGAAATGGTGTCTTTGGGTGGCCATCACTCAGTCTTCTATAGTAGAAGAGCCTTGTTTCCAGGTCTGAAGATTCCCATGTTGTCAATAATTTTTCGCAGGACTCTGACAGGCTTCTTACCACAAGTTCCAGTCCTGCCCCAGAACTACATAATGTAAAAACAATAGGATAGCCTAACAACTCCTACTAGACTACTTTTACCCAGTCCCTCAACCTGAGGTAGTTCAAGTAAATGGTTACTCAAAGTATAGGGGACATTATTGTCAAATGAAGTTCATGTGTTGGCATGCACAAGTATAGGAAAATCTAAACTGATGGATCCTAGAGAGAGGCTCACCCACGATCTTTATGGAATACACCTGAAAAATGAGTAGAGAGCTGAAGCACAGTGGTTGGCATAAAAACATTTCTCTGTGCCTGACCAGCCTGCACTGATTTCTCTGAGATGATTTGTCAGGGAAAGTTGTAAGCTCAGAATCAAGTCTTAGCGCAGCCACCAACCCACACCGTGCTGTACAGTAAACTTCTTCACACCATCTTCTCTCATCATCTTACATTTCTTCAGCACATCAATATTCTCTTTTTCTTGGTGTCCCAATGCCTCCAGGCACAAAGCCAAGAAGTAGAGCTAAGGCCCATGTCTCTCTGAAGAGCCCAGAACTTGGTTTTTTGTTATCTCTCCTCCCTAAAACCCAAGGCATTGTTTATATTTTATATGTCTACTCTTCCTTCTCTCTCTCTCTCTCTCTTTCTCTCTCTCCCCCCCTCCCTCCCTCCATCTCTCTCTCTCTCTCTCTCTCTCTCTCTCTCTCTCTCTCTCTCTCTTTGAGTTTGAGTCTTACTCTGTTGCCCAGGCTGGAGTATAGTGGCACACTCCTGGCCACTGCAGCCTTGACCTGCTGGGCTCAGGTGGTCCTTCTGCCTCAGACTTCTAAGTAGCTGGAACAACAGGCACATGCTACCACACCTGGCTTATTTTTTGATTTATTGTGGAGACGAGGTCTCACCAAGTTGTCCAGGCTGGTCTCAAACCCCTGAGCTCAGGCAGTCCTCTCGTCTCAACCTCCCGAAGTGCTGGGATTACAGGCTTGAGTCACCATGCCCGTCCTTCTCTCTTGATTAATCTTCCTCAGAGGACTCTGTCATACCTGATGTTTCTCTCAGAGATATGTCCTCACTTCTGAGATATCCCTCAGATCTACTCTTAATGCATTTGGCCTTTGGAAACGGACTCCCGAAAGATTCTTTTTTACCTGGTTTTCCTTCCTACCACATCCATACTACGAGTTAATGAATAGTGAGTGGACTAATTGCTTGAATGGGGCAAAAGAAAAGAAGAAATTGCTGAGGAAAAAAACAGTTAAGTAGCTCTCCCTCAATTCTGAACTTCTCACAATTTATTGCTAGTGCCAGTATGATGTTTGACATTCTTAAAGGGAAAGTGTCACTGTACTGAAAAAAGCAGGCTAAAACTTAAGAAACTTTGTAAAGTTATCTCTACAGAGAGTCTTCATATATTACTATACACATAACTGTACGGTAAGTTGTATATTGTTTTCTTTTAAAAAGCAGAGCCTCCTGCCATTCTCCACACATTCCTTTAAGTTTCCCAGAAGTTTTGAATCAAAAAAAAATTTTCCTCAGGTATTTTTAAAATTAATATTTGGATTAGAAAAAAATACTATTTACTCTCTGTCTGGCACTGCACAAGTGTTTGACATGCTTTATTATTTTCAAATCTTCATAATACTCCTGTGGGACTAGAGCATCTGGACTCCCCAGCTAACTCTTAGAGTGGAGGTAAGTTGCTACTCTGTGATGAGAATTCTGTCCAGATATGCTTCCTATTTCTCAACACATTAATTAATCGTTTCTGAATGTGTTGTGAGTCCAAATAATTACAAAAACTTCACATTTAAATGAGTTTTCACCTCCTTTGATTACTGCATATCTTTTATTAAATGTCAAATTTGAGTGTAAAGATAGAGGCAGGGTTCGAATGGAGAGACTCAGCCCAAGTTTCTCCTCACCACTGTACTTATTCTGCTTCCAATTTAAAAGTAGTAAATCTCTAGATAATCTCTTGAATGGCTTCCAGTCACTGAAATATATTGTATAACTTCCATAGAAGTGTAACACTGATTATAAGTAAGGTTTGTGAAACATCAAGTAGCATTAGATCCTCAAATTTAAAATGAAGATTCACATTCCACAAGACTGTTTGAGATAGCCTTAAGCCAAATCATCTGCTCTAACTCAAGGCAGGTCTGCCTCGGAATTATTATAAATAGAGAGCTAACTTGGGAGAACTTTACAGAGTCACAAGCAACCCATTCACCTGTTAACTGCTTTAATTCATACCCGAGATAACTGCTTTAACTCAGTCCCAATCCCTACAACTCTGAGAAAGCAAGCCAATAAGAGAATATGATGTTCCAATATGAATAACAGCAATGTTAATGCTAGCTTTATTTTTAACACTTGCTAGGTTCTAGGTAGGTAAATTCACTAAACATCACTTATTTGACAAATATTAATCAGGATTTGAAAAGTGATCATAGCATTGGACTCTGCAGCTGGCCTCTCTTGGTCTACCACTTTTAACTAAATTACCTTGGCCGTATTATTTAAAGTCCTATCTGTAAAATGTGATTTTAAAAAAAATACCTCTCTCACAGGTTGTGAGAAAAAAAGTTTGTGCGTGTTAAGCCCTGAAAGAGTGACCATCACAGAGTAAGCTCTCAATAATCTGGTTGTTATTATGCATTACAACTACATTCCTCATGGTTACTGGGTCCTGGAAATATGGTAGTGACCAAGATATTCAAGTTTCCTCTCCTCAGTGAAGCTTACATTCCTATGGGGAGAAAAAATGCAAAGAAGAAAAAAATAAATTATAAAAGATGACTGTATTTTGTGATAAAGAAAATAAGCACAGTGATAAGATTGGCAACAGCTTGGTGTAGGCAACTGAGATAAGGGAGTAAGGAAGGCCTGCCTATAGAATGATCATTTGAGATGGACCTAAAGGGTGACAATGAGCCACCCATACAAAGAACCTGGAGAAAAAGACAGTCCAGGCAGAAGGGAGATATGCAAAAGCCCAGAGAAGATAAAACAAAAGAAGAGCCAGATCTCGTAAGTCTTTGTGGGTCCAATTACTCACCTTAATGCTTCCTAAGCCAGTCTGTCTAGAATCAAACTGAAAACCATGAAATGTTTTGTAAGCATGCATCTGTTGTATATCAGCTATGTGGAACATCTCCAGGTTTGTTTTATTTACGTCTTGTATGTTGTCAAAGTTCCTTTTTGTTCTTTTTCCTTTCTGTCTTTGGTTTAGCCACTTTCATGCATTATGGAATGAAACCTTGAACATCTAAATAATGCCTACATGCTGTGAGCCAGGCTTGGTGGCTCAGCCTGTAATCCTGCGCCTTTGGGAGGCTGAGGTGAGAGGACTGCCTGAGCCCACGGGTTCGAGACCCGCCTG
>NW_007245997.1:328733-387345 GCF_000164805.1 Carlito syrichta
ATAAATCAAAAATGAGCCGGGCATGGTAGCGCGTGCCTGTAGTTCCAGCTACTTGGAAGGCTGAGGCGGAAGGATTGCCAGAGCCCAGCAGGTTGAGGCTGCAGTGGCCGGAAGTGGCCACTACACTCCAGTCTGGGCGACAGAGTGAGACTCCAACTCAAAAAAAAAAAAAAAAAGATATGTTTGGTGCATAATTAAAGTTCATAGGAATATAAATTTATTTCAGTTGCTCACACATTTATACTTGCATTTTTTCTTTCGTTGGCATGTTGTAAATTATCTAGCTTGAAAAAAATGTTGGTATCCTTATGAATTTAAGATAGGATAGGTTATGTTCTTGCTATAATCCTGAAAGGATGAAGTTTTTGCTTCTTGATATGTGGTGATATTTTGGTCACAGAAAGGAGTTTTGACTTTATTCTAAGAGTCAAAGGAAAATGTTGAATTATTTTAAGTGAGAGGGTAACATAATCTGATTCTTTTTATTTTTTTTAATAACTTTAGTTTCTGTGTGATTGGCCAGAAATGTAAAAAATCCAAATGGGAAAGAGGAAGATCAGCAGGAAATTATTACAGTGTTCTAGAACTGAGTTAGAGTAATGGCAGCAGATAAGAAAACAAGTAAGTAGAATCACAATATGAATTGGAAATGAAAATAAAAATAAATAATGACAACAATAAACCTGTAAAATAGATTTTTTTTTTAATTAAGGCTTATGGAATTTGAGAAGTTAGCCAAATAGATACCAGGGTTCAAGCACTAGGAAGTTCTGACTGCCCATATAGATGTTAGGATAAGAAGTGTGGTCGTGTGAAAAATTAGCATTCACTTTAAATGCTTCCTAAGTCAGCCTGTCTAGAATCGAACTGAACACCATGAAATGTTTTGTAAGCGTGCATCTGTTATATATTAGCTATATGGAGCATCTCTAGGTTTGTTTTATTTAAGTCTTGCATGCTGTCAAAGTTCTTTTTTGTTTTTTCCTTTCCGTCTTTAGTCTAGTCTCTTAAAATGTGCTCTGAAAGAAAGCTCTGCAAAACAACTTGTAACTGTTTGGATTTTTACTTGAAACAAGACTGTTTTTGTTGCCATATTCAGCAAAAGGTGGATTGCTTTCTGAATGTGTGAACTTCTACTTGAGAAAGGGAAGTTGAACTCTTATTTATCTCTAACTCTGCTTACCCAGATGAGGAAATCAGAAGTATAGAATTATTATTTTGCCATGTGCTGATTCTTCACCTGAAGCAAGATTAGTGCAGCAAGGAGAAAACCTTTCAAAAGAGAGTTTCATTTCAGTGCAGCCAACATCCCCAGTCTTTCTAACAAAGCAATCAACTTTCAGAATTTGGTACTACATCTCCCTCAATACATTCTCACCCCCAAAATCTCGACCTATATGATGCTCCACAATTGTAAAAGTTCAGAGTGGAAAGTATTGATGTATATTAGTATGATTCTCAATGAACACCACAGGGAAGTGAGATTTGTAAGTAATATATTTAGGCAAGGTAGGTGACTTTGCCTGATATCTTCTCTCCAAATGTTCAGAAGAACATGAATTTTGAGATTTTTAAAAACTTAATTAGGAGAAGGAATACTATGGTAGAACATGGGAGAGTTCAGTATATGGTCCAAAGTTCAAAATGAGGAAAGAAGAGGGGAAAAAAGTTCCCTTTAGTGAAAAGTATCTCTCTGACAACTCACCCTTACTAGACATCTTGAGTGCAATTTTACTTCTCTTTTCTAGAAACGTCTCTAAAAGTAATGTCATTAGAGGGCAAGTCTTTAGGCTGACAGCATTTTACATATTTTGTATATTGCAATGACTTGTAGAAGGAAGCTGACAGAGAAAAATGAAAGAGAGGATGTGAAAAATTCATAAATACAGTGTCTATTAAATGTTTCTAGTTTCTCAATTTTCCCAGCTTTGTCTGTTGTTTACTTCCTGAGTCAAGAGGAGATTGCCATCTGTGGAGATGAGGTAAAGTATGATGGTAGAGAACATAGAATCAGAATTAACACTAAAATTATAGGCAGTAGAGAACTTCATATCTAATAGAAGGGAGCATTTAGCCTACATACATTGTAATGAACTTGAGCTCACTTTTTAGGAAGGGACCTATTTGTTTCTATGTGTTGCAAATTCTAACATAAGCCCAAAGGGTTTACTTTGCAAGCTCTAGTACAAACTTATATCTCAGTGTTCTCCATGAATGCAAAAGGATTTGGTAGCAGTTGCAATTACTAGAGGTCCTAAATAAGATGGGTCACTGACAAGGCTTAGCAGCAGCTTTGGGAGGCTCCAACTTCAGTTACAAATTCCTTTAAACTGTTCACTCTGGAGGTGGCCCATTTATAGAAGCAGCTTATAAATTATTTAAAGCTTACCATAAACGCTGTACAGATTAGTGTAGCACATTTTGACTTTTACCTTATTTCATCCTGATTGGCACATAGGAAATTTTCAGTGGAAATAAAGATACAGGATTAGAAAGGAACGGCTTCCTGGTCAACTGTCCCTGCTACTTCTATCCCTACCATTATAACTAGCATCAAACTGATCACTTCCATATCTGGTAGTATGCTGGAAAATGTTTAGCTGCCAGCTCTCCAAAATTAAATAGGCTTGGTCTGCAGCATTTGACAATTTCTTGGTGTAAATACCCTCAACATGGCCAATTTCTATCTTCCAAGGTGGTATCACTGAGTATGGCGTTGGTAAGATCTATGCACAACTTCAATCATTGTGAGCACCCCAACACCCTACCAACAATGTCAAAAGAAAGAATGAGAATGACAGTGAACATGAAGATGAGAAGGTCAAATGGTTAGCCACCACAATGCTTGCTATTATCATTTTGCCACTATTTTCATATAAATGACACTTTCAAGCATTATGGAATGAAACCTTGAACTTCTAAATAGCGCATACATGCTGAAAACAATGCCTGGTACATAATTAAAGTTCATAGGAATAGAAATTCATTTTAATAGCTCACATTTATACTTTCATCTTTTCTTTTGTTGGCATAGTATCAATAATCTAGCTTGAGAAAAAATGTTGGTAGCCTCATTAAATTAAGAAAGACTCTGTTGTTACTATAATCCTGAAAAAGTGAAGTTTCTGGTTCTTGATGTGAGGTGATATTTTGGTTCACATAACAAGTTAGCAGATAAATGCAAAGCTAACATAAAAATTTATTATAATAATAAATATTAGTGGAAAAAACATTAAATATTTGTTATTGACTTCTTATACATACACATCTATGATACAAAAAGTTCAACATATCTGAACACTTCACCTAATACCTTTCACCTAATATCTTGACAGCTCCCTGGTCTGTTGAAAAAAAGCCAAGTCGAATTCTGAACAAAGCTGAGATATTGCAACTTTTAGACAACTCATGTTCAATTACTATTGAATGTCACGATGTGTCTTCCCCAGGATCAGATATTTCCTTTTACATGATTCAGAGCTCAATTTCCTACACAAAGTAGAAACAGAATTGTTCATGAAAACATATTCACCGAACTGCTTACCTTATCTAAAAATGTATGCTCTTCTCTTGGTTTAAAAAGTGAAAAGCAAAGAAAACATATTTTTGTTAAGTGACAACACTATGTGACATTTTAATAATTCTAATTCTAGCATCTAAGAATTCTAATCAATGTAGATAAATGCATCACCTATGGTTTTATTCCAGGCTTCAGATTTTTCTATCAATGTTGTAGCATCTAACTACATATGACTTTGCAATTTAAATTAGCTAAAATTAAATAAAAATTTATTTCCCAGCAGCACTAGCCATATTTCAAGTACTCAATAGCCACATGTGATTAGTGGCGACCATAGTGAACAGTGCAGGATATAGGACATTTCCACCACTGCAAAAAGTTCTCTTGGACAGCACTGACTAAGATACCCTGGCTTCATTACACTAGAAAACCGAACAAGGAAGGGAAAAGAAAAAATGTACATTTCCATATGCCTTAATCTATTGTTATTTAGAAATGATTTTGATCTAGTAGCATCTTAGGAACTAGCAGTAGTTAGGAACATCTTAATCTGGAATTCAACATTCTTGAGTAAACTTTGTAATTTTTTAATTTCATACATAACTATAATGGAGAGAAATTGAAAAAGCATTTATTAAGTCATGCTACCATAGTAATTCCCAAGCATATGTGCCAACAGGAGAAATAAGATTCTAGCTGCCCAGAATTGATTCCTTCCTCTTATTTTTCAATTTCTCTTGACCCTGGTATAATATACAACCAGTAGTATTTTAGTCCTTGAGAGGAAAGCCCCCAAGTGCTCCCCAATCCCTTAGCAGCCCAGATGTTTCTCTATTGAATCCTGACTCTCTCCAACTGAATGTTAAAGCAAGTTCAGAGAGCTTTCTCTCTTGGATATGTTAATGAAGCAGAGTTTTCCTTCTTTGGCAGGCAAGAGCTAACTATTGTCCTTGTGTATAAAAAAAATTCACTTGGTGCCCCAGGGGGGGAAAAATCTAGATTCAAACTTAAAGTCAGCAGTTTCTGAATTATTTTGCAGAACCTCAGATTGATTAATTTCCAACTCATTCAGCAACAACTCTGTCCTTTGGCATAATCTGCACGTTTTTAATATAGTGGTTATCACTGTAGTAGAGGTATCAGCAAAACCAGTGCTATGGAAGTTAGAACATAATGTTTTGTAATTATATATCTGCCTGTCAGAGGTTCCTCGTCTGGTCGAACAATCTGTTGATGCTAGAAAATAGATTAGATGGAAAAAGAAAAAAAGAGGAAAAAATTTCTTGCATGCAGCTGTCTGATTGTTCCAGATAAGCTAATCAGAAAACAACACATAGCAACCTATCTTGACACATAGGATTAGAAAATGACATTTCCCAAAAAATACCCTGCAAAGAAGTTACCATTGTCTGAAATAAAAGAGCCCTGTCAAAACTATTTTTTTGGTTTATCCTTTTCCTATCTGATGTCACTACCATCCGGTCCTTTCCCACTGAGTCTTTTATGTCAGGCACCCATTTGCCCTCATCCAGAGGCTATGTGGCATCTCAGCCAGAATCTGAAAATGCCTGGTCACTGTGATTTCCAAAAAGGATCTTTCCTCTCATCTCAAAGTGTTCTATCTAAGATATTACCATCAATGTATCACCGACTTTTTTAAAAAGCGGATTGGGGAGAATTTCGCTATAGTTCATTCATAGCTTACTTTATTTTAATTGGAGTAGAAAAAACCCACAGGAGATTGGAGTCATATTTTCTTTTGATTTGTTTTTCCTTCTTCTTTTCCTGTTTTAAACTATTATATCTAACTTTTTACATTCTTTTTTTCTGTTTCCTTTTTCTAATTTAAAAACATGTATTCTCATATGATTAAGTGAGCCAAGTGCTGTCCAGGGAAATCCTAAAGTGTAGTTTTAACTTTATATTCCTTAAGTAATTTCCACTGCAAAAAAACTGTAAGCACAGATTATAAGGTAAATATTCAAGAAATGGCTTCTATTTTGTCCACGAATAGCATTTGTCTGGGCATCTTGAATGCAGTTTATTTGCCTGTGGGCAATTTGCAGGTTGGTAGTGGTATGAGGTTTTTTTCACCTAGCAGAAAGTGGACATTCTATGGCCCACCAGTTTCCTGTTATTCTAACCTCCACTGGGGTCATGAAAAAAACTAAGAGCAGTTTCGTTTCTTCTCTCCTATTTGTTCTGTCATCTGTGGAAGTTAGCTGAGGTAAAGAGGCACCTTCTTCTCATTAATCATTGTAAGTTAAGGAATAATTTTATTGCTGTGAATGTTTTGGGCAGCATGCCCATCTCAAAGTAGATGTTAAGCCGACCCATTTTCTCTGAAGATGTATGTTTCTGCATCTTCAACCAATATTCCTTAGTCTGCTAAAATACATTAAAAAGTAGGAAAGATAAATAGACTCACCTCTCTGTTTTAAGGCAGTGGATTGAGCCATAAGGCATGTAGAAGTTATAGCTTCATGCTTGCTTATAGTATAATAAATAACTTCAAAAATAGACAAATTCATTGCAAAATAACATCTTGAAATAAGCCAGAAGGCTAGAAATACAAAATTCTGAATGATCAAGTTGAAATGGACACCTCACCTCACTTAGCAATCAAGCCTGATTCAGAATAAAGCAATTATGTAAGGTATAAGAATGTCAGGGGAAAATGCCTCTAAATAAATATGTATAATGCAGTATTTGCTTTGTAAATATTTGAAATCTCAATATAATGGAACACAAAAATGGCTTCATTACAGAAATTCTAGCCTTAAATTTTCTTTTTTGTAAAAAAAAAGAAAAGAAAAGAAAAGGAATAATCATAACCATAACCTAGATATAAATAGACTGTTACAGCCACAAGGGGTGTGTGTGTGTGTGTGTGTGTGTGTGTGTGTGTGTGTGTGTGTTGTTCACTGATGTATACCTGGCATATAGAAGGTGTATAGTAAATATTGGTTGAATAGATTTTTTTAACATTTCAGTTTTTTTTTTAAGGACATTGCAAAGGATACAGATGAAGAGATGCGTAGGGTGAAGTATGAGAGAGGGTACATAGAGCTTGCTTCCCCTCCCTGGGCATGCCACCCACCGGAAACCTTCACATGTTCAGCTATCTGGAAGCTCCCTG
Organism: Carlito syrichta; assembly: GCF_000164805.1. Classification (NCBI taxonomy): domain Eukaryota; kingdom Metazoa; phylum Chordata; class Mammalia; order Primates; family Tarsiidae; genus Carlito; species Carlito syrichta. Next base: position 335,393 of record NW_007245997.1, read on the forward strand.
AACTCAGTCCTCTTGGGTTTTTATGGAAGCTTCATGATAGCAGCATTCCTTCCCCCAATGTATAGGGTGGAACCCTTTTTGAGAAGGTTCTTAAGACTCCCAATCAGAAGGCAGATGAAAGGAGGGCAGAAGAAAGTTAGCGAGATTCTGTTTCTGAGGCCTGGCCCTGAGAACACACCCAACATTGCAATAAAAGACTGTAACAAGGGCTGTGAGATTGATGATCCAGGAACCACGGATGAAAACTATCATTTATAGCATAAAACCACAGGCCACTCCCTGGTTTTTGACCATAGATCCCTTATATTGGAAGAATATAACAATTATTAATAATTAGTCCAACCCATCATATTGTATTAGTGTCTCCCATGGTGAGGTCACTCAGGTTTGTGGGGATTTTTTGCAATCCTGTCAGATTCCAAAAGTAGAAGTGGTTCTGGAAAACATACAGCTTTACCCTTTCAGACATCTGGAATCATTAAGAGTCATCTCTTGCTCTGAGCCTCTTTCTAGGTAATATCGGTTTTCCCTCAATTTATAATCTATTTATTCGTTTCTTTACTCTCAGCTATTTTTTCTCCTTTTCTCCATTAATAGCCGAACTTTTCCACCTTTGGACAGGACATTAATATTGCCAGTGTATTAGTCTAGATTGCAGGCAGCACCACTAGTCTAGCAAGTACCTCCCCTTCAGTCCACTCCCATTCAGATATGGTAGTTACACCCGTACAGAACAAGTGAGCTATTTTTACCACTAGACAATATCACTGCATTCACTCTTTAGCCCCAATTTTGCCAGATGGGTGAAGGCCTAACCTACCCCCATCAGGCCCATAGGTATTCTGACATAAAGTTTAACAATGTAGTTACAGGTTTTTTGCTTAGAAATCATCCCTGTTTCCAGCATTGGTAGTTGAAGCCCTGGTCCTTAGACCACTGCATCATATGGAAAGAAAAAACATTGTTAAAGGTAATTTGGGAAAAAAAGAGAAAAAGTATCGGCGTTACACCAGTGTATTCCTCACTTAGCAAGATCGCATAGTCCCATCCTCCCCATCAACCTTCCCCAGATCAGCAGAAAAGCAGAAAAAAATTCTAGCAGGGACACTCTTTTAGTCCCACTCATGTTGAATGTGAGCACACACTTATAGAGGCATGTGAGCCAGCCCTTCATGCTTTCATCTTCCCCTGTTTTAAAAAGCCCATGTTCCAATTGCCCTTTCTACCTAAATCCCTATCAAACTATTTCTCTAAGGAAGATATCCCTCTGCCCATTGTTGAACATTATTCAGACCAGTGTGTTCCTTGGTCTGAAGAAATGATGGTTGGACATCCAAATTCAATATCTTTTGCTGCGATTTCCTATGACCCTCCAAACATTTCTATCTTCCACTGGATAAACACAACTAGGCCCACTCCATAGTCAATGTCTGTTCCTATCAAGACCCATTTGTAGCCCCCCGGGGCTACCAATATCAATCTCACTTGCCAGTTATGTTCAGGGCCTTCCCACCAGGGAATCTGCCACATAACCATTGGCAGTCTCTGTCTCTTTTGCTGAGAAACAGAACAGCTCTCATTGCCTGAGAGGGTACAAAAGGGACATGGGTTTATTCAGCCCATCTCTGCACTGCTGCCGCTCCTCCATTTCCATGCATTTCATGAACCCAGGTGGCCACCTCAAGAAAGTGATATCTGCTTGTTTATTCCAGTCACCTTCAAATTTGGAAGGAAGTTCTTTTACTGGGCATTGACTTAATCATTAATGCACCCCTCAAATCTCCACAGGGCCATGCTCCATATGGGCATCCTTTAGTAGGCCAGGTTTCCATTGTCCTCTGGCTGGTCATGTGACTACACCATTGGTCACTGCCCATGAGTCAGTAAAAACTCAGACACAGAGCCCTCTACAATTGTTCAATTTTTTCTATCATTGCAAGGAAAACAGCATGTAATTTAGCCCACTGAGCTGATCTGCTTTTACCTACCTTCTTTGATGGAAGTAGCAACCCTCCAGGCAGGATGATATCCATTCATCTTGGAACTGCTATCCATGAACCAAGATGCTCTTGGTTAGTTAAGTAATAGCTCTTTGGGGGGCTCTGTAGGACAGCAACTCCTCACACAGTTTTAGAATCAGTCCTGGTGGAAAACAAACTCCCTGCTTGAGAGTATCTTCTCCTTGCACTCCCCAGGTAGCATGGTGCGGTATAAACCATTTCTACTTTATTATGGAACTCTTTTGGATGCCTCATTAGAACATTTCTCTGGCATTACCTGAAACTGCATTCATATTTCAGGTGTCAAAATTATTTTATGTTCTTCAGTCATAGAAGTAGCTCATTTAACAACCCAGAGGAAGGCAGTAAGTGCACCTCAAGTGGAACTTACCTAGTGCATAGTTCTAGTAGTCATCACTGGGAGGTGCTCACAAGATTTTGCCATAAGCCTCAGTAAATACTCCACAGAAAGGCATCAGATGAAAAAGTTTGTCACTGCTAGCATTCTAATATCTACTCTGCACTGTGGGGACTTGGGCAATCTTACTGGTTCCCTACATAGGAACAAATCCAATTACTATTGCTTAAAGGGTGGATTTAAACGCATTCTGTTTTATAGTATTAGGTAGAGGAAACATTCTTAAATCAGAAACAATGTCCACTCCAATAATACAAACAGGAAAAAGAGATTCAACCACTTCAAATGAAGTATGTTTTTATTAACTTTCATAATCCTATCGACTGACATTTTTATGTTCTACTTTTAGGAACTTTTCTTTTCCATCACAGACTATGTTGCCCTTTCTTATGCAAAAGGCCTTGGGTCCTCAGCCAAGGGTTGAGCCAAAAGACCCTAGCCCCTTTGTCAATCTTTTTCCTGCTTAATCTGCCCACCTATTGCCCCAGGCATTTAACAGATTTCTCATTATAATCACTGCTCTGGGCTTTTAAAATTTCTCCAAACGGAGAGAGATATAGCAAATTGGTTTGGAGCCCTTTACAGTTGGGGGACCCACAGTGGCTTTGGTCCACCCAACTACCAATAGTACTGTATTAAGACTTCTGCTTCAACCCCATCAATTTCCATTTTATTCATTCCATGTCTTAAAGATCTACACCATGCTGAAACAAGTCCCAAGACACTCCCCTTTCTATTTCCCTCTTAGTTTCACCCCATCGATGTTTTCTTTATTCACCTTATTTCCTAAAAAAAAAAAACTTTTTAAAAATTAATTTTATTTTAAAGATGTGGAGTGCAATTATAATTCAAGATTAGGTATACAAGTAGCCATTTTACAGATAAAGTTTGGGCTTCCCTTTAGTCCCCACATTGCCTGGTTTGAGATCAAGTACACTTATTGATGCTATGTGCCCCCTCCTGCCACTATTCCTGTACCCCCCTCCCCATACCGCTACCCCAACTCCACCATATCCCCTACCTCTTAGGCAGTTTCCGACTACTGCCAATCTGTTTCTTACAGTATTATGGCAAATGTTTAGGGTCCAACCCAGCAATCCCCCTTCTGAGAAGAAACTCACAGGAACTTAAATTACTCTACAAAAAAGACACCTTATTTCTGAATAATAAGTGTCTTCAAAGTTCCACTTCCCTAGAATGAGTCCTTAGACTCTTCCACCTACACCATTCTCTTACTAATGAATGTAATGTTTTTATTAGCATCTGTAAGACCCATGAGGGGAAGCTGAAATAATAAATGTGGTAAGACTTCTAGAACTGCTGTCTGATTCTACAGAAGTAATGTTACATAGGGTGCCTGTGTAAAGGGACCCCCTTAAACACAGCATTGATCATGACTGGGGTAACGGGCATATTCTGTGGGTGAATATCCATGTCATCATAAAGTTAGTTCCGCATAGCTTGCATATGAAGCATATAAGCTGCTTCCTCTGGGGTGTTTCACTTGGCATTTATAGTGGGAGTTTGACAGTACCCCTTCTTAGGATAGATAGATCTTATTGTGGCTTTTATTCAGTCTACCAGGCTGGCCATTGCCTCAAGAATGACCTCCTCTGTGTCTGGATTATATATACCCATCTGCAATTGTTTAACAGTGAGCTGTGTGTCCAACTAAGCATGCTCTTCCACTCTGCAGCATTTAAAACAAAAGATACTATCCCTAAATTACTCACTCTCATAATCCATTTACTAAAAGTTTCCTTAGGAAGCTGATGATACCAATCTACAAGATGGTACAATGCCTTCACACTATACACCGTGGCTTCAATAGTTACTTGGTTTTGTTATCCCCCCACATTGACTACCTTCTTGGTAACCATGAGGTCTTAGGGAAACAGTCTGTTGTTCCTGTGTTATTCTGCCCTTGGAGGATGACTGAGCTTGGTGGCCTGAACTAAGATCGGCTGAAATCTGAGCTTGGTCTAGCACCAAAGTTTAATTCAGCATTCCCTTTTAATTTCATTTTAGCTATTACAGATGATAATAACCAAGGAAATGAATATTTTGCTTTTTTTCTTATTAGTTTTCATTTCCTTATGCATCCAATGAACCAGAGACCCAAGAGTTGAATCCATCTCTAAATTCCACTAGTAACTTTTACCTTTAATAACTGATCTCAGTGCAACTGCTGCTTCATACCATGGATGACTATGTGGCTACACCAAAATCAAAGGTTCCTCATCCTTTTCTCTTTTATCCTTTATTTTCCCAAACTACATGTTTCCTTGAGCCTGGATCTGTCCAGCAAATCCCACTTCACTGACATCAATTCCTTTAGGAAAAGCTCTCCCAAATTGAACTTTTCCTTTGCTCTCACACTACAATCATCAACACAGGAGAAGACTTCTGTGACCAAATGTGGGATTCCTCCATACCAACAAGCCACAGACACCAGCTAGTCACCCTCCAATTCAGTTCTGACATTACCTGGAGGTAGTGTCAGATCCCACAGGTTGATGGCTAAGTCTTCAAGTCTGCCCCCAGGCCCAGACACCATTCACAGAACTTCTGACCAACTGGCTTCAAGTTGGGATTTCTACGACTCTCTCTTGGCATGTGATTAATTTGTGGAAGCAACTCACAAAACCAGAGAAATATTTACTTATGCTTACTGGTTTGTTATAGAGGATCTCACAAAGGCTACAGATGAAGAGATGTGTAGGGTGAGGTATGGGGGGGTGCGGAGTTCCCATGTCCTCTCTGGCACCACTCTCTAGAAACCTCCACGTGTTCAGAAGCTCCCCTTGAATAGATTTTATGAAAGAGCTTCTTGTATATGATCATATATTCTCACCTGTCGTAGCAGTCTTAATGAGTAGACACTAGTCACATGCTTTAGCCTATAGGTGGACACTAAGGAAGACAGGACTTCAGATGGAGTCTTAAAGAAGAGATGGAAGTCAGTCAGGAAACCAGGGAAGGACCTTTGGTGGAATATTAATTCATGGCCATGCCTATTACTCTATAGACACCAAGTCAGTCAGTATTCGTTGTATATTGATGCCTTCCCTAAAGATTTGGTTAGACTTAACCCTCCTTTTACTACTACAGCACCATATTTTATTTTCTTCATGATTCTAAGAAATATTACTTAGCTATATACTTCCTTGTTTATTGTTTCTCCTATCCCACTAAAATGTAAGCTCTATGAATCTTTGAAATGTCTTTGTCTTAGTCACTAAAGAAGTGCCCGATACCTGGGAGACACTCTGTAAGATTTTGGTAAATAAACGAATCAATTGACCAACCATCCACTTGAAATGGTCTCTCTGGACTATCTTTTGCTCAATTATTCTCTGTCCGCAGCATATTTTACTTGGATAGTACAATAGTTTATCTGTTTTAGTCTGTGTCAGGAGACCTAGCAGGATCATGGTACGGTCCAAGAAAAAAAAAAATCATGATTTGAATGGCCTATGCTAGCTCTTCTCTAATACCTTAGGAAAGAAATGTTCTTTTTACCTTCTGTTCATCTTTATGTTTTCTCTCTTACCATCAAAGAAGTAAGGCCCCAGGAGTCAAGAATAAGAAAATAAGAAGGCTACCAGGTCTGCTTCCAATCTAAGCCTTTAGTTAGGCAGGAAAATAGCCTTCAAGGCTCACATTCACTCAGTTCACCACAATAAGACACAACATAGGGTATCTCATGGTCAAGTCCTCAGTGAGTAATAACATGCACATTTGTCTTGATTGTCCTTTGTGTCACAGCTAATCCTTGGCAACCCAGGTGACAATAAGCAGCCGGCAAATTTTTCAGATTATTGCATTATATAGTCTTCTATCTATTCAAACAAACAGCATAGACATTACAAATGAGAAAACTAAGGCTCAGAGTAGCAATGAGACAGGACTTCGGAGACTTCAACATGTCTCCCAAACCCCAGGGATTGCTATTCTCTCCTGCATCCTGCTTTAATTACGTTTGACCTCGCTGAGAATATAAAAAATAAAATAAATGTTTTAAAGACGCATACTGTATGACAATACACTTTGGTTATTTTTTATTCTTTAGTTGAGAGCTAAATCCAATGGTTTGGTTTTAAGGCAACCAGGGCAACAAAAAGAAGCAAGCCAGGCTTAACTTTAAAATAATAGAAATATCTTATTACCATCTTGACTCATTTATTTGTCATCTTGGCTTGTTGCTTCTTTCTCTCCTTCCAGGCGCTTTTTGGGAAAGACTGAAAAGTTTTTGTTCTCATTTTATTCAAGATGGCAGTAGTCCTAAATCTCGAAGAAATACAACTAATTATAAATTCAAAGAAGGACTTGAAGTATTTTTTATAGAAATCTGGCTATGTCCTCTCATTCGTGTCACTTAAAGAGCTATTTGTACAGATCCCGCTACTTTACAAAATAGTTAGAGCTCTAATTTGAGTAATTCCTTTTCTTCTTCAATTCCACATATATTTCCTCATAACCTTGGCTCAGTACTTCATTCAATTCTTGGGACTGGGTTTACTAGTCATTCCCCAACAGCTATTGTCTTCTCTTTCATTTCTGTGTATCTTTTCACAATGTGAAAGCTATGCTTTTGCACTTACCTTTTGTCCCTTTGAATGCATGTTTTCTTTAAAAGCAAAAACACTATCTTACATATCTTTTTATCTCTCACAGTGCTTTGTCTATATAAATAAAAACAATTGTTAATATGCAACATTATACCCTCCTGTTTGCTCTACTTATCCCCAATAATTTAATATGTTTGTGAAAATTAGATTTGCATTGAAAATGAAAATTTAGAAAAACCTTCAGGCTAATAATGGACATTGTCCCCTAATTGGACATTATCTGTAACAAGTCTAGGCTAGATCCTAAGGAATTACCCAAATGCCCTGAGCACTTTCATCTTCAATCCCATTACATTTAAGTGGGTATCTAGGTCTTTTGAAATTGTAATCACCTAGAAAGCTGCTATTCCTATCCTAGAGCCTGCTGAGTGAAATTACTATCCCACAGTATTTGTTCTGCAAGTACTAAACACTCTTGGAGAAATAGCACCACATAACTTTCTCTTCCTTTACAGTCAAAAGTGGTAAAATCATCGAAGAGATGACTCAAAGATTGGTCATGGAGCTATATCAGTAAATACAGTAATCTCATGAGTTTGTCAAGGTGAAAAATTGGCCCTTACATGAAACCAAACAGCTTTTTTTCAATCTCATCATTCCTGGAGAAAAAGAGAATGATAGCTTTGTACAAGATGGGTAGACAGGGTCTAGTTCTGGGTTCTGATATATAGGTTTAAAATTTAAGGGGAGGAATTTAGTTTTGGCAGGAAAAAGTTCCCAACTGTAAAGAGTTATTTGACACTTGAATGTAATATAAAAGAAAATCACAACGTTGCATCTGCAGGATTTTAGGTTTTTAAATGTTGTAGTGAATTCTCTGAGGGCTACCTGGGAGCAAAGAAATAGCATCTTAAAGAGGAGACCTGTGATTCTATAAATATATTTAAATATAATGAACAGTTTTCTAACACTCCGGATTTTCAAAGGGTGGTACAAGTCATTGGAAAAATGAAGAATATCGTTCTAGGAGTTTAAACACAAAAAGATATACACTTCAATCCAAAATGGTTTTTTAAAGTAAATTCAGTATTCAAAAATGCAATCCCAAATGTTTCTCTGGAGTCTACAACATCAGTTAACTCTTTATACTCAAAGCACACCTGGCGCTAAGTAAAACATTCCCAAAATACAGTGCTTACCCTCTTTGGGTTCACATTCTATGCAGAATGGTACAATCTGAATATTACAAAGAGCCAATCTGTTTTTACTTTAAAATATGAATTATACATCAATTTTAAAGTCAGAATTATAAAACTTTTTGGGAGAAACATTGGTCACAGTTTTATAAAAGTTTAGCATCACGTTTTCCTTTTTTGGTTTTTAGATGGCTTTCCTTTTTTTTTTTTTTGAAGTATCATACATGCATTAACCTTCTTAAAGCCTGTCATGGTCACATTTTAAGAGAAGGAAGAAAACAATCCAAATCACCTGGTGGACCACAAGTGAATTAATCCAGCTTTCTTAGAAACAGTTGAGATGTTTTCAACCCAGTGTTACCAATCAATTACAGCCTACACAGCAGAGGAAAGGCTTTGAAATGCAAGCAGTATGTGAAGTTCTTCTTTTTTATGATTATTTCAAGTAAATTATTTCATTAAAAACCTCACGAAGGAGGTGGCTTCCTGTGCCTATGCAGAGAAAAGTGCCAGGGACAGATAAATAAGTCAGCAGAGCCCAGATTAACCTGCTTTATTATCTCATCTACTCACCTACACAGAAGAATCTACCTCTCCACATCCTTTCCTTCCTCCGCTCTCTGTCCCCACGCTACTGCTTCCCATTGGGGAGAAAAGACTAAAGAACAAGTTTCACTTCACTCTCTCTGAACACCTCCCCAGAGACTGCTCTAACTTTGACTATTGTGCACTTCAAATGTTTTTCAGCGGCAGCTGCTGGGCATCATGTTAGGGCAATATTTAAATACGATGCCTACCAGCTGTGTTTTTTTAAACAGTATCTCTAAAAGCCAGTGGCTGTGTTTGTGACAGACTCTACAAGGCACGGAATATGCACTGAAAAATCATTTTCTCCTCTAGAGGTTTAATAGTTCCAAAAATGACTTTACATCAGTAAGAAAAGTTTGCCTTTCTTCAGTGCTTCCCCCACATATAACTGAGTTAATGAGTGTTCCTTGCTTGCAGCTATCTTTCCAAAGGCAGGCACCAAATAGGGAAAAACATTCATCAGTGAAACTTTAAGTAAGAAAATAAGCCAACGCATTGAAAGCTCGGTGATGGGTTCAGGATGACTGAAGTTGAACAAGAGTCGCAGTCAGGGCTGGGGGCCATTATGATGACTTTTAATAGAAGTTAGGTTAGCTCTAATGGCTCTTTGATCATTTTTTGGTCTACAGCACACAAACTCCTGCCATTAAAAATTCTAAGAGTTACTATGCAATTGAGCATGGAATGAATTTTTTTCTTTCAATACACAGTTTTGTGGAGCAGGGTTCTAAGCCTCTCTTTTTTAGGTAATCTGGGATACCATGTTCAAAAATTTTTTTAACTCTAAATCAGAAACTGTCATTGCAAAACACTGTCTTATGCACAACGTTCACTGAATCCAACTGCACATTGCAATACAATTAAATGAGTGTAAAAATGTATGTAGGAAGACAGACTGGTATCTCTCTACACTGTAATAAGGAAAGTGACTCATTCCCCCAAGAGTAAGCCAGCATCCTGCTGCATTTTTCAAATGCTATAAAGCTGACTTACCTCTAGTCTCTATTGTTTCCAAAAGCAGCAGTAATTGTGGCAATACTGCAGATAAATAAGAACAGGACAGTTGGACAAGACCAGGGGCTCAAGTCTCATCACCTATTATCTAGAACAGGTCTGACTTTAATATAGTAAATTTCCACTATACCACATCTTTTCATTTCTAGGTCCACTGTGACCTCTACTTTCCTGGAACATTTTCAACCCTCTTTTACTTCCATTTTCTATATTAATTATCTAGATTCTATCTTTCATAACTTTGTTTACACTTTGTCCATATCCCCAACTCTTTTGAACTGATGTTCTTCCTTCTCACTGAAGTTTCTAGTTATTAATAAATAAATGAGAGACACTAGAACCGGCTAGTGGCTACTTAAAGCATGAATATTTCATTTGTTAAAGGTTTTCACAGCCTCTGAGTAGAATACATTTTAGCCAATCAAGAATTTTGTGATTCTTCTGCAAACGGAGAATATAGGTCTGCATTTTAACTTTTTTTCAGTTTTCTCTTTGGTTGGCAGCTTAATTTTTTTTTAAGTATATTTTCTTCTCGTCCTGCGTTCTAATATCCTTGTGCATTTGATGTTGGGGCTCATGAATTCATAATGCTAATAATCTTAAAACAAGTATATCTAAGTATGTTTTGGCCTTCAAAGTGCCATGAGCTGAACTTCCAGTATATTTAAGTGTTCAGGATATATCCTCCGCCTCCGACAGTTCTGCCTAAGGATGCTCCACACATCATCACACAATTAAGAACTCTCATGCTCAGTGAGCTGGGATGTCTCAGGCAGATTCAGCTAAACCTTATAATATTTAAGTGACACCCCAAAAGACCACAATTCCACTGCAGAAAGTGGGAATGCCAACATAAAGCTGAAAAGGACAGCTGAGCTTTTTTCTAATGCAAGGCAGAAGCAGTAGAGGGTTGACTGACACTAAGAAGATTATCTCTGGTTTTTCAATACAGCAGGCAAATGAATATTGCAGATAAACACACTATCAACTTTATTCTTACAACCCTGATATTGACTTTAATCCTGACCTTGGAATGGCTTCTCCATACACATAAAGTCTTTTTAAAATGACATTTTTTTTAAAGGTGAAACAATAACTCACCTAGTGATGAACTTTTATTTGGCATTTACTGTGAACCAGGCAACTAAGTACTTTATGTACATCTTGTCTAACTTAATCCTTACAACAATATCATGAGATGACTTATTTATTTATTTATTTATTTATTTTTTTCTGAGTTGGAATCTCACTCTGTAGCCTAGACTGGAGTGCAGTGGCCACTCCTGGCCACCGCAACCTCGACCTGCTGGGCTCTGGCGATCCTTCCGCCTCAGCCATCCAAGTAGCGGAATTACAGGCATGCGCTACCACGCCCGACTGATTTTTTGATTTATTGTAGAGATGAGGTCTCACCGCCCAGGCGGGTCTCGAACCCGCCGGCTCAGGCAATCCACTCACCTCAGCCTCCCAAAGGCACAGGATTACAGGCTGAGCCACCGAACCCAGCACATGAGATTACTTATTAACATCCACATCTTACAGATAGGGAAACTGAGGCTTGTCGCTGAATCAGGTCTGTCCAATATTAGGGCCTGAGCTCATATGCCCCATTCCAAGACTGCACCCCAGTAATTGGTATTTCATTCACCTGGCTTCCTATTAGTTATTCGTTATAATTAATAGGCATTTCCTGACAATTATAAAAAACAGGTACTGATCATTATTTTAAAAATAGGTACTAAAAACAGTGCAGGACAAATGACAGCAGGTAATTGATCATATTCAGGCAATAAGAAAAAGAAAAAGAAAAATTCACAGTAAGTTTTACCCTTCCCTATAGGAAAAGCAGCCACTGAATATGTGGTGATCTTTAGGAAGACCTTGAAATTTCTTCCCCACAGATATTAAAAATCTTTCTCACGAGTTTTCTTTAGAACTGGGCATTCTTACCCTTAACCACCTCAGGGGCGTGTCAAAGACACATGTGTGTTAATAGGGCTTTTACATTTACTAGGAAATGGAACACATTAATGAAATCGCATCTCTTTACTAAAACTCTCTTACCAGCGTGAACTTATTCTCTACAGCATTCAACACTGTCGATACCTTCTTCCATTTGAAATAGTCCCTTTTTTTTGTTACTAGACTATCACACTCAGCCTCTCATCATTTCTTCTGTGAGCTACTCTTCTTTTATTGGTCCATCATTGTATCGGGAATCCCTAGGGATTTGTCCCAAACCTCTTCTCTTCTCACTCTGGGCCGTCTCACCCACTTATGTAGCTTTAGTTCTATATTTATGCAGACAACCCTAAATCTCTATCTCCAGCTCAGAATTCTATACAGAGGTCCAGACCCGTATATCAAAATGCCTACCAGCTCTCTCAGACACCTTAAATTCACATTATTTTCAAAATTCAGTTGTCTTTCTCTAACCCCCAAACCTGCTCATCTTCTATATCTCAGTAACCTGGGAGTATGTCATAGTCCTCATAATTATTCCTCAGTCCCACATCCAGTCAACCACCATCTCCTATATATTCTACCTCTTAAATATGTCACTACTTTGTCCTCACTATTACTAATTTAATGTCAGATGTCATCCCTCCTCTAGTGTAACACAACCAACTACAACTAAGGTCTCCATAATTCTTGGTCCCCTTCAGTCTATTTTTGAGAAAACCATATCATTTAGTATCAAAATTAAATTATGTGATTAAAAGAAGACACTATTAATATTTACAACAGAACAATAAGCACAAATTGGCTATATTTCCAGGACATATGATCATACTATCAGACTTCAGTAAGACAGATTTCTTTCTAAAGCACAGCCCTCACAATGTCCTGTCTCTGCTTAAAAACTTTGATACCTGTTGCCCTCAGAAAGAAGGTAAACAAGACTCTTATTGGTCTGGCTCTGCTTGACTGTCATGTCTCATTTCTTGTTCTCTTTATCCTTACATACCACACTTCCACCACACTTTCAGTACTCCCAAATTTGAAAGCTCTCCTTTGAGTCTAGAATGTTCTTGTATTCTTGTGTCTTTTTAGAAGGCTCTTTTTCTACTTCATTAATATCGGATTTTTACATAGCCTTCAAGTTTCGGGTTATATTCTACATCCACAGAAAATTTTCTTCTAACCCTGAGAAGTGACTAACATCATCCCCCTGTGTTCTGTCAATGTTTCTACTTCTCATTCCTCTCCATGTGGCACTGTAATTGCTTAGTTTCTTGTCTTTATTGAACATGAGATCAAGCTAGTGCCAGAAGTTTTCGATATTTAATGTACTTAAGAGCCGTTGTTTGGGAGTATGGTGGATAAGAGTCCTATCTTGAAGTTGCATTTGCATAGTAAGCATAATCCCTTTATTTATATTTACTGTTTATTTGAAATGCATTTGGAAAGTTAATAATTATTATGAGGACCTAGGGTTTAAAACTTCTCACAAGCCACCTATTAGTACCACTAATGCACAAAGTCAGTAGTCTGCAAACATTTTTTTTATTAAATCTTCTATCAATAAATAATATGAGTATGTACCTTTAATAGAAGTGGATTTTATAATTTACAAATTATATGCACGATATGCTGTGCTAACATATAATATACCTTCTAAACATTCTCAGAAAGAAATATAAATTTTTAAAAATTAAATAGAGGTTTTAAAGTTTTTATACCTCAGCTCATCATCTGTGGATTCCTGTTTGAAGATATTTTTTTAAATGGGTTTTGAAGGCAGGAACCATAGTATCTTGGTTGCTGCAACAAGATCAGAGCTGGGCCTAGCACAGAGTCCAGCTCATATTAAGTACTCAAGAGAGAAAGTTTGGGCTAGAGAATGGAGTAGTTTATGGTGCATAGTCTGACTCCCAATAGAATCCACGAACACTCATAAGATAATTCCTTCAAGGACAATTACTCAAGGATATATAAGAGCTGTATGCTCTCCAAGAAAGAAAAGAAAAATGTAGTACATTGGCAATGCAGACTGTACCACTTCCTTCTCAATTTAAGCAGGTTTTCCAATGACTCAGAATAGTAGCAGTTAATAAGTTTTGGAGGAAAGATATAAGAATGGATCCATTTCTAAAAGTGAAATTAATATATTTGTGAATATTATTTCATTTTGTATATTTATCTTAAGTTTGCTGTCAAGTGATTTTTAAACCTAAGTCATGCAATAAATTTAGCACTACTTGTGTCAGAAAATGTAACCTTTTGTTCTGGCCAGATAAGGTCAAAGGAAGGTCTCAAAAGCACACCAAGAATGGCGAGCAAGATTTCTTATAGTCTGTCAGAAGTTAGCTAGGAAAAAATATATATATTTTCTTTGTATACACCTCACCTCCCAATAATAATATTAAATTGCTCAAGATATGCAAACAAATGGTACCCATACTCCTTGAGGGAAAGTACCATAACTAATAGAGCCTGGTTGAGTTCAGAGAGTAGCAAATCGTGTTAGTTAAAGGAATGTTCCACAGGTCACAGGCAAGCATAAGCTTCATGGCTTGAATTCTGATGTTTTGATTTAAAAGCATTTTCTGTTTTTCACGAGGTGGTAGAAATGAAAGTCATGCATTTCTACACTTTTCTGATTCCTTAAGACAAAAAGCTGGCCTGCTCTGGGAAGCTGAAATATCCAATGAGTTTGATTTCCTTTCTCCAGAAAGATGTTTAAGATTTTCATGAAACATTTGATCTTCAGATTTATTCTACTAGCTTTAATAACTTTATACACACAGTAAGTTATAAATGTACAATTCAATGACTGCTATAAATATAAAAAGTTGTGCATCATCATCACAATCCAATTTTAAAACACTTCAATTATCCCCAAAAGAAACATTATACCATTTTGAAGGCATTCCTGATTACAATTCCAACTCCCAGGTCACCAGTAATCTACTTTCTGTCTCTATAAATTTACCTTTTCTGGACTTTTCCTTTAAATTGGATTATACAATATGTGATCTTTGTGTCTGGCTTTTTCCAATAAGCATCATGTTTTTGAGGTCCATCCAAGCTGTAATTAGAACTTAATTCCTTTTTATTGCCCAACAATATTCTGTTATAATGGCTATACCACTTTATGTTTCTCTATTCACCAGTTGATGGACATTTTACATCTTCTGGTGAATAAGAATAATGTTGCTAATGAAAATTTACAAACAAGTCTTTGGGTGAATATATTATTCTATTTCTCTTGAGTGGATAACTTAAATTGGAGCTGCTGGGTTCTATGGTATATTTATATTTAACTTTTTAAGAAACTTCCCACCTTTTAGAAAGTGACTGCACTGTTACTCTACTTTAAATTTCCTAAGTACCATATAAATAACAATTACTGTACTTTGAACAAGCCAACATTTGATATCTAAGTTTATCCTAAACCTTTGTCAGCTCACAAGTCTTACCAGTCAATATACTTCCATCATTAAATAATATCCAATATGTTGTTTAAATGATTTAATTTGAAAAACAAAATGATCTACGTAGACACTAAAATTGAATTCTAGATACTTGGAACTATTAGGAAATTCAGTACAAATGAGCTGTTAGAAGTTACCTTCCTCTTTTTGTAAATCAGCTTGAAAAACACCAGAAGCATTCATATCACTCGTATGTTTATTTTGAAGCATTCCATCAAAATGGTGAAAAGATGGAGTCTAATAGGTATGGTTATACGATACTGAGAGATCCTTCAGTAAGTCATTTCTGTAAAGAGACAGAAGGTAGTCCTCTGATACAGTCTTTGGAGTAATGTGACACTTCTGTGAAAAACAATATTTTATGTGAGACTGTTGCTTGAGTAGTCCATGAAGGATAAAGAAACAAGGAAACTAAACACTACTCACAGATCAACAGATGTCTCTTCTCCTCGAGTGAATTCCGCATTGTCAACCTCAACAGAGCCAAGATATAACCATGACGTGAAACAGAGTTCTTAATACCAGCACTGAAACATTCAGCCTTTCACACGGAGAAGAAAAATCTAAATTTCACTTGTATTTTTTAAAGCAAAATTCATGTTTAGTGGAAGAACAAGTCCTCCCTCTAGTGGATAGTTTAAGAATTTGGTTTTTTCAATCTAATTTGGGATTTATACAGTAAAATACCAATCGTACTGAATATATAAAGCAAGTGATACAAAATAGAAATGTTAATAATTACTTCTCATTTTTCAGTTAAGCCCATTAAAGTTTGAAAATAGTTTCTCCAATATTTCAGAGAGACAAGGAAAAGTACAGTACTAATAATACATTTAGAAATAAATGTAAGCAAAGAAAGCAAGAGAAGGCATATTTTAAAAATATATGAAGAACCTTTAGCTACATGATTAAAAATTAGTACATATTATAAATTCTCAACACTATCTGAATTATTATGTTGACTTTTCTTCAGCCTCAGTCAATCATTGGAGGGACTTCCCACCATCAAAGCTATAGATAGGCCAGATTTTATGATGGACCAAAAGACTAAAAACAACTATGCTTTTAAATCATGTCATTTTCAAGAGTAATTATAGGATTCTTATAACAACATGTAGTCGTTTCCAAATTGTATTGATTCTATTATGAGTTTATTAAAATTCTACAAAATGACAGATTTGAGGTTGATAATAGTACTGTAACTAACTATATTCTTTATTTATTGGGATCTCAGCACCTGTGCAGAGACTACACAAAACTTATGCTAACATTGACAATTCACCATGTTCTAGGCACTGGCAAGGACTTGATATAAATTATCTTACATAATCTCCAAAACAATCCTGGTGTCCCCCTTTTTACAGGTGAAGCATAGTAACAGAGGTGAAATTTAAACCAAGAAGTCAGATTTCAGAGGCCATGTTCCTAATCTCTGAACGAAAACAGTTGCATAATATGAAGTAAGTTTACATTTCTCAGTGTTTTTAAAGGAGAAATGTATATCCTGTTCTGGTTTGTATTATTTATTTGTCAGTTTTTAATAAATTTTAAACTTCCTAATCAGTGTTAGAACAAGCACTGAAGTAAGAATCAGAAACCCTGAGCTCTAACTTTGTTTCTGCCTTTACTTCCCTTTTGACCTTAAATGATTCATTTAACCTTTTTAATGAAATGACCTGCATCTTTTCCTAGTTTTCCTGGCATTGAAGCTATATAGTGCTGTTATGAAGTCAATGGAGACACATAGTAATTCTTTCCTAAAGTGGGTATGCCCTTATGCCTGCTACATGACAATCATAACAGAATATAAAACATGAGCCCAAACCTCCATTTATAAGAGAAATACACATGAGAGAGCATGAAGATTATTTGGTGCAATATCCCTGGATCTCTATTTCCTGTACCATGTAATATTACTGATTAGGATTCAGTGTTTCCCTACAGTAGTGCTAAGCCTTTGCTAAGACCATTCTTGGATGTGTGAGATTATCCCATGATTCCAAGAGAGTTAGCATCTTTGTCCACCACCTTCAAAATGCCAGTAGAGCCTGCACCTTTCCAAGCATATCCCTATGAGAAAAGGTAAAACTGCTTATGGAAAACTATGGCAAAGATCCTTCAAGCCCTGGGATCTTTTTTTCTTACTCTGTGCAAAGACTTTCAGAGATAGACACATTAAAAACAAAAATTTCCTATGCACTTTAAGTCAACCAGTTGACAAGCATAAACTGCTTGCTTTTGGGATTCATTGTATCAAGTGAGGAAGACAGGATCATTGACTGCATCTAATAATATAATCATGTGATTCTTGGTTTTACGTCTCTCGATGTGCTGAATTATGCTTATGGTCTTGTAAATGTAGAACCAGCCTGCATCCCAGGAATGAAGCCTATCTGATTATGGTAATGATCCTTGAGATGTGCTGTTGGATCTGATTTCCTAGAATCTTGTTGAGAATTTTGCATCTATGTTCATCAAGGAGATTGGGCTTGTAATTCTCTTTCCTTGTTGGGTCTTTGCCAGGTTTGGGTATCAATATGATATTGGCTTCACAAAATGAGTAGGAGAGAATTCCATCTTTCTAAATCATACATTGAATAATTTCAATATACTTGGTATTATCTCCTCCTTGTATATCTTGTAGAATTCAGCTAGGAAGCCATCTAGTCCAGGTATTTTTTTGGTATTGAGATTTCTTATGACTGGGTTAATTTCCTGATTGATTTGGTTCAGTTTAGAGTTTCAGTTTCTTTTTGTTTCAACCTTGGGAGGTTGTGTGATATCAGAAAGTGCTCCATTTCATTTAGGTTTTCTAGTTTATTTGCATATAGGTTTTTAGAGTAATCTCTGGTCATCTTTTGAATGTCTTTAAGGTCAGTTGTGACTTTGCCTTTTGTGTTTTTTATTGTGTTTATCTGGACTTTCTCTCTCTCTCCCTCTCTCTCTCTCTCTCTCTCTCTCTCTCTCTCTCTCTCTCTCTTTTTTTTTTTTTTTTTAGTCAATCTGGTCAGGGGACCATCAGTCTTATTTATGTTTTCAAAGAACCAGCTTTTGGTCTCCGTGATCCTTACTGTAATATTTTTTGTCTTCTATGTCCTGAAACTGTGATTTTATTTTGGTGATCTGGATCTTCTGCTGAGGTTAGGATTTAAGTGATTTTGCCTTTATGGCTCCTTTAGAAGTAACATTAGGCTATCTACTTGTGATCTTTCTGTTTTCTTGTGTGTGCAATGCTATAAATTGTCCTCTTAGCACTGATTTCATGATATCACAGAGAATCTGATAAGATGTGCTTTTGTTTTTGCTTGTTTCCATGAGTCTTTTTTATTTTTGCCTTGATTTCCATGTTGATCTAGAAGTTATTCTGCAGTATGTTGTTTAGTGTCTGTGTCTTTGTGTTTGGGGCGGATCTTTTTGGTGACAATATTTATTTTTACTCCACTGTGATCTGAGAAAGTGCATGGTATTATTTTGATCTTTTGAAATTTGTTCACACTTAATTTATGTTCAAGAATGTGGATTTAAAAAATTTTTAAAAAGAATGTGTACCTCCAGAACACTCTACCCAATGACCACAGAATATACATCCTACTCATCACCACATGGAATGTACTCTAAGATCAACCACATCCTTGGCCATAAATCAAGCATAAACAAATTTCATAAGATTGAAATTCTCCCATGCACCACCTCAGACCACAGTGGAATAAAAATAGATATCAACACCAACAAAATTCCCCCAAAACCCATAAAGACATGGACACTAAACTGCATGATGCTAAGCAACTCCTGGGTCAACATGGAAATCAAAACAGAGATTAATAGATACCTGGAAACAAATGAAAATGAAGAAATATCTTACCAAAACCTCTGGGATGCCATGAAATCAGTAGTAAGAGGGGAATTCATATCTCTAAAAACACACATGAAAAAAATGGAAAGATCACAAGTTAACAGCCTAACAAGTCACCAAAGGAAGTTGGAAATGCAAGGCCACCAAGATCCTAACTTCAACAGAGGAATCTAGATCACCAAAATAAAAGCCCAAATCTAGGACATAGAAGACAAAGATAATACAAAAAAACCAATGAAACAAAAAGGTGGTTCGGTGAAAGGATAAACAAGATTGATGGTCCCCTAGCTAGACTGACCAAGAAAAAGAAAGAAAAAGCCCAAATAAACTCAATCAGAAACACAAAAGATGAAGTCCAACTGACTTTGAAGAAATACCAAAAGATTATCAGAGACTACTATGTACACTTGTATGGAAACAAACTTGAGAACCTAAAGGAAATGAAGGACTTTCTGATATCACACAACCTCCCCAGGTTGAAAAAAAAGCAACCAGGACCCTAAATAGACCAATAACAATCCAGAAAATTGACTATGTCATAAGAAAACTACCTACAAAATAAAAGCCCTGGACCAGATGACATTCCAGCAGAGTTCTATAAAACATACAAGGAGGAACTGATACCAATCCTATAGAAAGTATTCCAGGCAACTGAGAAAGATGGAACTCTCCCCAAATTATTTTATGAAGCTAACATCACATTGATACCCAAGCCAGATAAAGATCCAACAAAGAAAGAGAACTACAGGTCAATATTCTTGATAAACATAGATGCTAAAATTTTCAACAAGATCCTAGCAAACCGGATTCAACAACATATGACAAAAATCATCCACCATAACCAAGTAGATTCAATCCCTGGGATGCAAGGCTGGTTCAACATTCACAAGACCATAGTGTAATTAAATATATCAACAGACGTGAAAACAAAAACCACATGATTATATCATTAGACGCAGAAAAAGCTTTTGATAAAATCCAGCACCCTTCCTGATAAAAACCCTCAAACATCTAGGCATAGGTGGAGCATACCTAAAAACAGTGAGAGCCATCTATGAGAAACCCACAGCCAGCATACTGCTGAACAGACAGAAATTGGAACCATTTCCCCTGAAAACTGGAACAAGATAAGG
This sequence comes from Carlito syrichta, assembly GCF_000164805.1. Lineage (NCBI taxonomy): Eukaryota > Metazoa > Chordata > Mammalia > Primates > Tarsiidae > Carlito > Carlito syrichta. The sequence goes on from NW_007245997.1 coordinate 355,604, forward strand.
ATGCCAACTGTCACCCCTCCTGTTCAACATAGTTTTGGAAGTCCTAACTAAAGAAATCAGAGAAGAGAAGGTGATCAAGGGTATCCAAAAAGGAAAAGAAGAAATCAAGTTATCCCTCTTTGCTGATGACATGATTCTATACCTCGAAAACCCAAGAGAACCTGTCACAAACCTCCTAGCACTAATAAAGGACTTTGGCAATATCTCAGTGCATAAAATAAATGTGCAAAAGGCAATCGCATTTCTATACACCAATAATAAAAAAAGCCCAAATAAAAAGCACAATTCCATTCACAATAGCCACAAAAAAAGAAATATCTTGACATATTCTGAACCAGAGATGTGAAAGACCTTTACAATGAAAACTACAAAACACTGCTCAAAGAAATCAAAGATGACACAAACAAATGGGAAAATATTCCATGGTCATGGATAGGAAGAATCAACATTGTTAAGATGTCCATTCTACCTAAGGCAATCTACAGATTTAATGCAATAACCATCAAATTACCAACAACATCCTTCTCAGACCTAGAAACAACAATACAGGAATTCATATGGAAACATAAATGGCCACGAATAACCAAAACAATCCTCAGCAAAAAACGCAAAGCAGGAGGTATCACACTCCTGGACTTTAAACTTTATTATAAAACTACAATAATCAAAACAGACTGGTATGGGTACAAGAACAGGCATATAGACCAATGAAATAGAATTGAGATTCCAAAAGCAAACTTCAATTTCTCAACCAAATCATCTTTGACAAAGCCTCTACCACCAACCACTGAAGAGAGGATAACCTATTCAGTAAATGTTGCTGGGAAAACTGGCTGACCACACACAGAAGATTGAAACAGGACCCCTACCTGTCCCCATACACAAAAATCAACTCTAAATAGATCAGAGACCTAAATGTAAAACCTCAAACTGTAAGAATCCTAGAAAATGCAGGAGACACTCTTATGGAAATTGGAACTGGCAACCAATTCCTGATCAAAACCCCAAGTGCCCAGGCCATAAGAGATAAGACGGACAAGTGGGACCTTATCAAACTTACAAGCTTCTGCAAAACCAAAGAAGCCATCAAGAGAGCAGGGAGACAGCCCACAGACTGGGGTAAAATTTTTGCCAACTCTGTGTCTGCCAAAGGTCTAACATCTAGGATCTACAAGGAACTCAAATGTGTTGAAAAGAAAAAAACAAACAGCCCATTACAAAGTGGGCAAAATATATAAATAGAGAGTTCTCAAAAGAAGACATACAAGCAGCCAACAGATACATGAAAAAATGTTCAGCCTCACTAGTCATCAAAGAAATGCTAATTAAAACTATACTGAGAAATCACCTAACTCCAGTCAGAATGGCTATCATCAATAACAAAAAATAACAGATGCTGGAGAGGATGTGACAAAAAAGGAACACTTCTACACTGTTGGTGGGAGTATAAACTAGTACAGTCTCTGTGGAAAACAGTGTGGCAATTCCTAAAATCTAAAAATCAACCTTCAATATGACCCCACAATTCCCCTACTGAGTATACCTGGAAGAACTCAAATAACTCTATAAAAATGATACCTGCACATGTATGTTTATCACAGCATTATTCGCAATAGCAAGAACATGGAACCAACCATTTTGCCCATCAAAAGAGAACTGGATAAAAAAAAAAATGTGGTACGTATACACAATGGAATATTACATAGCCATAAATAAGAACAAAATCATGAACTTCATAGAAACATGGATGGACTTACAGTCTATAATACTGAGTGATATTTTACAGAAACAAAGAACTGAGTATCACATGTTCTCACTCATAAGTGGACTTTAACAACTATCATAATACCATTATAAAAGGAATGAGGATAGGAGGAAACTGTGGGGGGATAAGGGGTCATGGATGTGGGATTGGCAGTAATGGAAAACTGCCTGGGGAAGGGGGGGCATACCTCATCAATAAGATTACCTGCACAATGAATATTTGTACACCTAACACTGAACTGCACCCCCACTATTTTAAAATTTTAAAATTAAAAAAAAAAGAATGTGATTGACTTTGTAGTATGTTCCATGTGCTGATAAGTAGAATGTATACTCAGTAGATGTTGGGTGAAGTATTCTGTAGATATCTATTAAATCCACTTGATTGAGCATCTGGTTGTGGTTCCAGATCTTCTTATTGGTTTTTTTGCCTGCATGATCTACCTAAAGCTGTTAGTAGGGTATCTAGGTCTCTGACTATGATTGTGTGAGAGTCAATGTCCTCTCTTAGTTTTCTTAGTAGTTGTTTTATAAAACCTGGTGCTCCTGTGTTGGGGCATAAATGTTTAACATGAATACTTATTGTTGGTGGATTGAGTCTCTTACCATTATGTAGTGTCCTTCTGTGTCCCTTTTTATCTTTTTATGGTTTGTAGATTCCTTTGTCTGATATTAGAATAGCTACACCTGCCCTCTTCTGTTTTCCATTAACCTGAAACATCATTTTCCATTCTCCAACTTTGAACCTGTCAGTGTCCTTTGCAGTGAGATGAGCTTTCTGGAAGCAGCAGACTGTTTGATCATGCTTCTTTATCTAGTTTGTCACTGTATGTATTTTTAGCTCATTCACATTCAGATCAGTTCTTGAAATGTGAAAATTTATTCTAGTCATAAGGCTCTCAGAAGGTTGCTTTGTTTCTTTTTTACTTTTGTAGTTATATATGTGTATATTTTCATTTTTGTGAGTGTTCTATATGCTCTGTTAATTGTGCTTGCCTGTACTTTTGTGATGGATATTACCATTCTTTTTTTTTTCCTGTGTTTAAAACCTTCTTAAGTGTCTCCTGAAGGGCTGATCTGGAGGTGGCATTTTTCTTAGAGATTGGATATCTGGGAAGGATTTTAGCCCCCATCACTGATGAAGCTTAGCTTGGCAGGATAATCTTGGCTGGAACTGCTTATCTTTAAAAACATTAAAAATTGGACTCTAGTTCCTTCTGGCTTGTAGTGTTTCTGCAGATAATTCTGGAGTTATAGGTTTTCCCCAGAAAGTAGTCTGACCTTTCTCTTTCACTACCTTTGGAATATTTTCTTTCGTGTTTATTTTGTGAAGGTGAATTACTATATTCCTTGGGATGGTCTTCTCATATGATACCTGTGCAAGTTCTCTGAATTTCTTGTGCTTGGATGGTCATCTTTCTGGCTAGATGTGGGAAGTTTTCTTGAATGACCACATGGAATGCTTATTTCATGGTATTTTCTGTTTCCCTTCCTGTTTCAGGGATAGCAATAAGGTATAGATTTGGCTTCCTGACATAGTTCCATGTCTCTCAGAGGCTTTGCTCCTTCTTTTTAAGCTTTTGTTCTATTTTTGACAGACTGGGTTAATTCCATAGTTTGGTCTCCAAGCTCTGAGATTCTTCCTCTGCCTGGTTGACCCAACTACCAATGTTTCTTGATTCTCAGGATGAAGTCTTTCATTTCTATTATTTCAGAATGGACTTTTTTGAAACAGGCCACCTCCACTTTTACTTTCTGTATGACTTCAGTGAGTTTCACTTCTAGTTTCTCTTGGTTCTTGTTCACTTCTGCCATCTATTCTCTGATTTTTGTTGCTGTCACCTGGGGCAAGTCATTCTGGGGGGTTTCCATTGTTTGTGCTCTGACAACTGCTTTTTGGGGCATGGTCTCTCAGGACTCTGATGGATGCCTTTTTTATTGTTGTTTTTTTCCTCATTTGTGACAGGCCTCTCTTTGCTCTCTATAATTTCTCTTTTGATTTAAAGCTCTGAAGCAATTTGATTACCCTCTGTTCTAGAGTCCTTTATTGGCTCAATATATGTTCCTCAGTAAGAGAATGAGGGACATTCACATCTGTTTCTTGCTCCACCTTTTGGCAGGATTCTGTCATTGCAGAGTTTCTCACCCACTGCTAAACTTGTCAGACCAGTTTTCAGCTCCTGCTCCTAGTGCTCTGTGGGTAGACAGCAGGAGATGCATCTCCCATCTGCTGACTCAGGCCTACAGTCCAGGTGCCTTCTGCTCAAGAGACCCCTTGGGTGTCTGTGTCTGTCATGTTGCTCCTTCCCTGTTCAGGTCTGCAATCTACTCTTGAATTAGAGTGGATTTTCTGCCACTGAAGACGTGGTGGGCACTGCTCTGCCAGGATGCAGGGCTTGAGAGGGTTCTCCCTGGTCTAGCAGGGTTGATGGTCATCAGCTGCTGGTAGTGAATATCTGCAGGGTTTTCTCTGCAGGTACCCCCTCCCTCCCCCCATATCTCATTGTGGTTTAATTTCCATTTCCCTAGTGAATAGTAATCTTAAGTATCTTTCCATGTGTTTGTTTATAATCTGTTTAATTTCTTTGATAAAATATCTGTTCAGATATATTGTCCATTTTCTACTAAGCTATTTATTTTTTAAACTACATTATTTATGTTTTAAGTACTAGTTCTTTATCAAATTCATGTTTTGCAATATTTTCTCCTGGTTTTATTTGCTTAACAGAACAAAAGCTTTTAGTTGGTAATGTACAACATTGATTCTTTTTTCTCTTGTGAATTGTTTTTGGTGTTGTATTTACAAAATCTTTTCCAAGGTCAAGATCACTAAAGTTTTCTCCTGTGCTAACCTCTAAAATTCTATAGTTTTGGCTTTTATACTTAAGTATGAATCACTTCAAGGTATTTTTTTGTTGATGTTTTGAGATAAGAAAGTTTTTTTCATGTGGCTACATATTTGTTCCAAACCATCTGTTGAAAGTATTATCCTTTCCCACTGAATTTCATTCCATTATTCTATTTTTCTATTCTTAAACCAATATCACATTCCCTTGATTACTGCAGATTTATAATAAGTCTCAAAATCAGTTAGCAGACAACTTCAACTTTCTTTTTTCAAAGTTGTTTTAGAATTTCTAGGTCCTTCGAATCTCTATATAAATTTTAAAATAATATCGATTTCTAAGAAAAAAACTTTCTGTGATTGTGATTATGATTATATTAACTACATGGATTGACTTGGAGAGACTTGATAATAACATTGAAACCTCTAATCTAAACAGTATATTTCTCCAATAATTTAGGCCTTCTTTAAATAATCTTAGCAATGTTTGGCAGGTTTCCAGATATAATTCTTGCCCGTCTTTTGTTAAATGTATTCCTAATTATTTCAATGCTATTTTAATGTACTTTTTACTTTTCTATTTCTTATTATTTATCCCCATATATACAAATACAATTAAATTTTGTATTTGTATCTTGTCATCTATAAACATAGTCTTACTTCTCCTTTTATTATCTGCATGCCTTTTTATTTGTTTTTTCTTGCTTTTTGCACTGGCTGGAATGTCTGGTACAAAATTGAGGAAAAATAGTTAAAGCAGACTCTCTTGTTCTCTTTCCGTTCTTAGAGGAAAACCCTCAGTCTTTCACCACTACATTTGATGTTAACTGCAGGTTTTTTACAGATGCCTTTCATCAGGTTAAGAAAGCTTTCTTATCTGCTGAGAGTATTTTTTAATAATAAATGTTGAATTTTACTATAGCTTTTCCTGTGACTATTGAGCGAATCATATGTTTGTTTGTTTTGTAATCTGTTCATATGGAGAATTATGTTGATTGATTTCCAGTGTTAAACTAACCTTGAACTTCCAGATAAACCCCACTTGATCATCATGTATTCTCTTTTTAACATATTGTTGGATTTGATTTACTAAAGTTTTTCTAAAATTTCTGAATCTATGTTTATTTAGTTATTGATCTGTAGTTTTCTTATAATTTCGTGGTTTGATTTTGACATCAGGGTAATGTTAAGCACAAAAAATAAATTGAACAAAATCTTCTGGAAAAGATTGTTTTTAAAAAAATGGTATTATTTCTTTGATCTGATTAATATACATTAAGATATTTTAACTCTTAATCTTTATGAAAACAGTTGGGTAGGCCATTGTTATCTTCTTTTTACAGAATAGTTTAATTACTTCCTCAAGGGTCACAGTCTATAAATCATGGAGCCAGAATTAGAAGTTTGTCCAATACTAAAGGCCAACTCATGCCTACTTCATTATACTGATTTATATTCTAGTATAAATGAAATCAATTCCTTTAATATGTAAGTAGTAAACATTTTATAATCCAATTTAAGCCTCATTGTCCATAAACTAAGAACATGGTAGAGAGAGTGGAAGACCTTTGCTAAGAATGTATCTGATTTGGAGAAATAATAGTATAGTTGTATGTTAAAAGGGAACAATTTTTTTTGCCCCAACTTTTGATTAGGTCCTAAAAGGCCTAGAAACAAAAGAAAAGGTTCCAAATTTACAAAAAGAAAGGGCAGAAACTGTTTTTATGAACCTGAGCTCACAATCAATAAAGGTCTTAGAGTTGAAGAGGCTAAAATATATGAAAGTCAGAGAACTACATCATTCTCCTACCCACCTCCCTTGCCCCAAGTCTAGAAAGAAGAGATCTGAGAAGACTATCCGTGGAGCTAGAAATTTTTTCCATATTGTGTGAGAAGCGAAGAGACTGGTGTTTGATCACAGGCTGAGATGAGCAAATGCAAAAATCTATCCTGTGAGCTGTCTGCAACAACAGGGCAAGAAAAGAGTACAGCAACGGGAGCAAATTTTCTTCCATAATTTAGAATGGCAGTGATGCATGAGTTGCCTGAGAGTAAAGTGGATGTTCCAGAAGTTCACGAGGGTGAAAGTCTCCTGGATAGCCCATTACCAAAATGACTTTCAGTCAGTGTAATGGGACCTCAACAATAAGACGCTATGGATTTACCACCAGGCTCTGAGGAAGAATCACAAGAAGTTAGCTGGAGAGTGCATCATCCATGTCAGAGAACTACAACACAGGCATCTAAAACACTCACAAATGGACACCAAAAAAAAAAAAAAAAAATCTATTGGAACATCCACCAATTTTAAGAATAGATCAATCTATTAGCTGTATTTCATTTTTAAATTTTTGAATTATTGTCTATAAGGAAGATTGGTCATAGGAGTTACGCGTTTATAAGTAATCTTTGTCAGAGTTTGAAAACACTTTTTTTTCCAGGGATGGGCTCCTACTATGTTATCAGCCTGGTCTCAAGCTCCTGGATTCAAGAAATCCTCCTGCTCAGTTTCCCAAATAGCTGGAATTACAGATATGAGCCACCATTCCTGGTCCCAGTGGTTTTGATAACACTTTTGCCTTAGTTTTCTACAAAGAATTTTTAGTTATGGTTCAAGTAATACTGTGCTCTTCTGTTCTATTTTAGATAAGGCTTAAAGGAGGCCCGGAGAACAACCTGTGTTTTTGGTAAGACTGCCTTTTCTACCCATTCTTACCAACAACCCTTGCAGCATTCTCATTTACCACAACAAAGTAACTAATAGGCCAATGCCAGAAAAGAAATCTATTATTAGCACACATAATCCACCACCCACTCCTTGCTCCTGAAAGGTCAATATTATACCTTCATGTCTGTTTTCCTCAATCTTGTCAGGCATCCTTACTTATCCAGATTTTTAATCACATGGTTTTGTACATCCACAATCTAAACCCAATGCCTTACCACTCCTAGTCCTCTATATTTCTCCTTTGAAAGTCACATTTGTGGCCAAGCACAATAGCTCATACCTGTAATCCCAGCACTTAGAAAGGCCAAGGCGAGAGGATTGCCTGAACCCAAGAGTTCGAGACCAACCTGGGCAACATGGTGAGATCTCATCTTTACAATAAATCAAAAAATTAACCAGGTGTGGTGGTGCATGTCTACAGTCCCAGCCACTTGGAAAGTTGATACAGTAGGGTCTCCTGAGCTCAGCAGATTGAGACAGCAGTGACCATTATCGTGCCACTGCACTGCAGCCTGGGTAACAGAGTGATAATTTAATGTTTTTTTAAAAAGTCATATTTGTCAGCAAAACCTATAATATTTTCAACCTCTTCTTTAAACATTATCTCTCCTTCTTCGTAAATGTAGTCTGTCTCCTGAGGACACAGATTTCCTGCAGCTCTCTCAAGTGGAGGTGATAACATACATACCATCCAACCTGGAGGTGGATCAGATTTTGGACTTGATCTTCCTTATTGCATTCAAACGTCTTACCCTCTACCTCCTAAAACTCCTTTGATAATTCAAAGCACATGCCATCAGAACATAATACCCTTAATTCACTGAGGATTTTACAGTTTAGCTTGTTATTTTAATCACTAACCCCATCATAAATTTAGGTGACTTACTATGCCTGTAAAATCAACACTTGACCACCCAGTTGTTTTGTTTTTTTTTTACCCTTTTGCTTCCAATAATTTTGTCCTACATTTGCTAATAACTACATCATCTCCACCATTTTGGTTTCAGTCGTTTCATTACCTGATCACTACTTCCTATTATGACTTCCAACATTAGATCTTTTCTGTTTAGGACTATCATTCCTATAATTCATTGCAACTGTCAATCTACAGACTGTCCACTTTTTTATATTCCCATCACGCATCTCACATCCTCTCTTTCCTCCTTATCCAGCTTAGATTCCATGACCTATTATTATAATCACTAACTCATATACCCTCAAAGAGCTGACTTTCCTCTTCCACCATATAAAGACACAGGGATAAGACATCATTTATGAGAAGAAGGGTCCTTACCAAACACAGAATCTGCCAGTGCCTTCATCTTGGATTTTCCAATCTCTAAAACTGTGAGAAATAAATTCTGTTGTTTATAAGTTGCCTACTTTATTTTATCACAGCAATTCAAATGGACAAAGACAAGGTCTTATGAATAATAATTTCTCCATTGTCTGAAATCTCAGTAATGGCAAGGACCAAGTAAGTACTTTTTATCTGAATTGTATCACCACCACTCAACATAGTACCTGTCACTATTCTGAATGAATGTTGAACAAATGAGTTATTACTAAATTGATTTATTTTAAGTCTTCTTTGTTTTAATTTGAAAGACATTTATAATTTACTATTTGGTCAGAGTATGCTGCAAAGGATGAAGTTCAAGGAAATGTTATTTATACATATAAAGCCATAAGGGTTCTGTCTTCACATAATGACATCCTTTACCAAAAATAATCCAATAGTGAAAACATACCATTCTTTGATTATCTTGCATCAAAAAAGAATCTAACAAATAACACATAGTTTGCTCAGATGCCAAGAGAAATTACCGTCATCTCTAAACCTAGCTACCAATAACACTTCTAAAATTTAGGAAATTATGATACATAAAATTCCTATGTGAATTAATATGTCTAAAGTTTGTTGTGGTTCCAATTGAGGGAAATGTTATTGATTTGTTGTGGTTTTATCATTCATGTAGACTTGATCTTCAAAGGTTGAGAAAATGCAAATGTCTTTTTCTTTGCCTAATATTAATAACAATGCTTTCTTAATTCCTTCTAGCTTCAAAGCACTAATCCATGCATTAACTTAACAAAATAGCCAAAAGTCACTGAGGGCTGATTCAGTGAATAATGTAGATGGTTAGTCTCATGCAGGAGATACTCGAGGCTTTAGTCTACTTATCTGTAAACAAGAGAATTGCACTACATGATCTTTGAGGACCCTGCCAGTTCAAACCTTTCATTATTTTTGGTGATGCTTGTAAGTTGAGTTAGAAAACTAATTTTTTTTTTTTTAGTTGGTGTATCACTTTTGTCTCCCAGGCTGGAGTGCAGTGACACACTCACTGCCACCCCAGCATTGACCTTCTGGGCTCCGGCAATCCTTCCCCCTCAGCCTTCCAAGTAGCCGGAACTACAGGTGCATGCTACCATGCCCAGTTAATTTTTGATTTATTGTAGAGACGAGGTCTCGCCAAGTTGCCCAGGTTGGTCTCAAACCCTCGGGTTCAGGCAACCCACTAGCCTTGGCCTCCCAAAGTGCTGGGATTATAGGCTGAGCCACCGATCCTGGCCGGAAACTAATTTTTTAATAAGTTTCAAAATGTTTGGAAATGATAGCAACATTCAAGCAGAAATAACAGCCATACCTCATTCTCCCCTTATCCAAGTAACTTTTTCTTTAAAGAATGCAATACTTTGTGGGTGTTTACATTCTTTTATGACACAACAAACCTTTCTGGTTCACTGTTTTATAGACCAAATAAATCCAGCTTGGTTTGTTTTTGTAAATAAAACCTATTGGAACACAGCCACGCCCATTCATTACATATTGTCTATGGCTACTTCTCAATAACAGCAGAGTTGTTATTGAGTAGTTGTAACAGAGACTTTTATGGCCCAGCAAAGCTTAATCTATTTACTCCCTGGCTCATTGCAGAGAAACTGCCAACTTTTGCTTTCTAATAATAACAACTTAGTTCCATGTATTATTGAAATGTTTGTTTTTCACAAAAAAACTTTGAGTAGAGATGGAGTTATTTAACTTTTTCTGATCAAATCTTAGTAATTTGCAAATTATTATTACTAATAATAATAATAAAAGTTAAATCATTTAAAGTTTATTTAAATGGAATCTGTTTCTAAGAAATATAACACACAAACTTTTGCAATTTTCTAATTTTTACCATGCTTGAAAATCATACTTGCAGATAAAACTGCCCAAAATGTCTTTCTGATTTCAATAATCTGAATACCATTTGGTAACATTGTTATACATCGGTAGAGGGCGCGCTTGACTCAACATAATTGTAAGTACAGTGTACACACAATGGCAACTTCCTTTAACCTGGAAAAAAGTCAGGTGCTGCGTGGAAGAAACTAAAGGGAGAAATTATTTGTGAGTTAGTTTCCTATTGTTGTGTTGTTGGTGAAAGGGATTGGAATGGCACAAGAAGACTTGTCTATTACCATTCAACTGACGGTAATGTTTTCCTCCTGAGAAGAAAATTATTATCTACTCTTATCTTTTTTCATCTCAGCATTGGTTTGCAGAGAACCTTGAATATTTTCAACAAGAGACAGCAACAATTTGGCTACAGAAAACAGTATTTTTTTTTCCACCAAGATGATACAGCACATCTTGTGATAGTGGCTACTCTTTCTCCACCCTCCATCTCAGTATTGTTGCCTCTCTCTGTGTACTGATGCCATTAGTATTGAGAGAGCCATTGTCCATTGTAAGAAAATATAAAAGAAGATCATTAGAAGTTCAGATTTCTGTAGTGGCTCTCTGGGTTTTTTGATCAACACAGTGGCTGTCTGAAAAGTGAAACATTTCCAAGGAGAATGTGCTGCCGGACTAAAGAATGCTAAGCCCCTAAAAAGAGCCTGAAAAAAACCCACCTACCAGCAGGCTAGACAAAAGGTGCAGGTTGGGGCCTCTTCTTTGAAAGACCTGATTAATGTGAGGTCTTGTTACCTGCTTTATCACTGTTTTGTTATGAGTGAAAGGTTTCAGCATTCTTAATTTGTCTCGTGAATGGGAAAAGGAAAGGCAAACTTGCCTGACTAGGATCTAAGGGTGAGGTAGATCCATTTGCCCTCCGTGAAAAATAACAGACACAAAAGACATAGGTTGCTCTACAAATTCATATGTAATTTTTTTTTCTAAAAAAGCAATGCAAAGACACTCATCACTCAGCCACTTATCTGGGAGAATAGAGGGTAGGCTCTGGCAGTTGCAGAAAATAAGTTATTCATTATGCTAAAGCAAAAATAAATTCAAAGAACTGAATCGGAAGAAAAATCAGTTTTAGGAAGTAGAAAGAGTAAGGAATGGGTGTAGATTTTAAAAATGAGGTAATGATTTTATCTCATTATTGCAATTCCTGTTAGATAGTAGGTTATTCTAAAATACATTTAGGTTTAAGGCCTTTAGAAATAATTTCATGATCTGCACAATTTAAGAATTAATTTCAAAGCGTGCGTTAGTACCATCTATAAAATTAGAACATATATACCATGCTTTGGATTTTTTAGACAAGTAGAATGTGGGTTTTTTACCTCTAAAATTAAAGTCTTAAGAAAATAGGAAGAGACACATGCCATAGTTAATGGCAAATGTCCAACATATATTGTCAGGAAGTGAAGAGAGAAGAGAAGGGTAAGGTGTATATGCTGTCTCTGTCTAAGAGTCTTGTGAATATCGTCCAATGAGGATGAAAGTTTAACAGAACCTAGTACTTGGATTATTGAATTAGGTAGTCACAGATAGCAAGTGAAAGATATCATTAGGATGTAAGTGGGAAATGACCCACAACAAGTATACAAATGAGATAGTGTTAAAAAAAAATACATGTGCTGACCCAGACAATTATTTCACAAATGGTAGCTAGTCATTATTATCATAGTGTAAGTACAATTTGGTTTGATTAGATTCATATTGTCAAAATTTTTATTAACATTCCAATCTCATTTCTAATATAAATTGTCTGCTCATTATAGCCAAACTTTGACATAATGTAAGAAAGAAAGAAGTTGAAAATGCATATATTTATATTTACATGTTTATATCTATATGCATATTTTGCTACGCAGATTGTTTTTTTTTTTTTTTTGGTTGAACACATTAGCTTTGTGGTTGAATCATAGTTTGTGCTTTCTTTTACAATATTTAGTGACTCAACAGAGTTATATGATTAGATTGTGTATACACTAGGTTGTGAGCTCATTATAAGATGAGTGTCTTTCCAACTTAAACTCCTCAAGCTCAGCATAGCCTCTTGCATGATGTTTTCAAAAAATGTTTACTAAATGAGTAAACCTAGATCAGACCCAACAAACCTTTTAAATTATTTCATTGTTTTAATAAGTTATTTTTTAAAGAAGTTATAAGTTCCCATTCTCCCAAAGCATATAACAACTTCTCATATGTCTCATATCACCTGATAAGCATTCTATGACCCTTCTGACTTCACTATGGAAAGCACTAGCTCAAGCAAGAGGAATCCTATCCATTTAAATCATGCGACAAGAATTATCTCATGAGCTATGAAATTCCATAAGATCAAAAAGAGAAGAAGACACTAATAAGCATACACACATACCTTTTCTAATGAGACTATTTTCTGCTCATATCTGGTTCCCTTGAGTAGTACAGTGAAAGCATCCTGATGTGGGTGTAAGAGATGTGGGCATAAGAGGTGTGGGTTTGAATCCTCCCTCTGCATGAACTTGAGCAAAAAACTTAGCCTCTTTAAGACTCAATTTCCTTGTCTGAAAAAAAATGATAACAGCTCTTTATATTTCCTGAGGCTTCTTGAAAATATGATTCCCTTCCTTCTTCTATTAACATGGAAGCCAGCCATCGCTTGGAAGCATTTGTCACTATACTCCCAAGGCTTCAAAAGTTAGAAATTCAGAAATCCATCATGGAATATTACACAGCCATAAAAAAAAGAGCAAAGTCGTGTCCTTTGAAGCAACATAGATGCAGCTGGAGGCCATCTTTCTAAGTGAATTATCACAGAAACAGAAAACTGAATAACACGTGTTCTCATGTAGAAATGGGAGCTAAACACTGGATACACATGGGCACAAGGATGGGATCAACAGACACTGGGACTCCCAAAGGAAGAAGTGAGGTGGGGAGGTAAGAGTTGAAAAACCACCCATTGGGTACCATGCTCACCACATAGGTGATGGGCTCAATAGAAATGCAAACCTCACCTTCTCACAATATGCCTGCGTAACAAACCTCCACCTCTACCCCTTGAATCTAAAATTTTTTTAAATGTGAGAAATCATTACATATTATGTTTTGAGTTCAGCTCACCTGTGAATACCTGTTCTTAGTGCAAAAGCTGAGTCCTTTAGGATTTTCTAATAGACCCCCCAGGATTACTCCCAGAGAAGACATATTCTCTCTCAGTTTTGTTTTTGTTTGTTTAGTTAGTTAGTTAGCAAACAGTTATATGTGGCAGTCACTGTTCAAAGCATTTTACAAACAATAATAGGGTCCAATGAGCTTAATGCCACCTCCTGAAATATGGGTCTGTGGTCTTGTTCTATCATACCTGGTAATCTCTTCTTCATTGTTAAATAATTCAGCTCTCATTCCTAAAATGTTGAACAATGGTAGTAGTTGTTAACTGCGAGGACAAGCTTTAAGTGCACTACAGAAAATTTGATGGGGAATATTCAAGAAAACCATTTGGAATTTTATCTTAGGAAGAAAGAAAAGAAATATCTTCTACCTCAGCACTACCCTGTGATTGTCAGAGGAAGTTTCCTGTCAGCAAAGCCAGATCCAGGACTTCGAAGCGTCCAGATGTCTCTCTGCAAAACTAAATACCATTTTGCATCCCTTTCATTTTTACTGAAGCTTTGAAGTAAATAGGAATAGAACCAGACCTAGTAAATTACCTGAGGACTGAAACATTTTTGACATGCGTCTTGAGAACAGAGCTACATATTTCTTTTCCTCCTTCAGAACACTAGCTGTGCTTCATCTCAGAATCCTAAATGACAAAAATGATGACAGACTGATTAGACAGCAAGCCTTAGACCAAAGTAACCTAGGCCACTCCTTTCTAGCCTTGAGACTACAGAAGAAAAAAAGGAATATATATAATATATATACATATATATTATATATATATACATATATATTATATATATTATCTGCACTTATAGATATTTATTTGTTAACTGCTTGGTTACACTGCAGCTGTTTGTTAGAATAGGTAAAGATTAGAATAAGACAGTGGTTATGATAGCAGGCTTGATTAGGTAGGTTGTCCTGATGAAAACCCAAGTTCTTCCCTCCTCACAAAGCATATAACAACTTAACAACTTCTCCTAGGTCTCATACCTCCTAATAAGCATTCATTAGCTGTGTACATCTGAACAAGTGGCTTAACCTCTCTTTGACTCAGTTTCCTCAGTTGTAAAATAATTATAATAGAGCATACGTCAAAAGTGTGTAGTAAAGATTAAATAAATTAAGGTATCTGGAGAACTTAACACAGTACTCACTGTAAATACTCAGTAAATGATAGCTGTTCATATGCCTATTCTCCCAGGCTATTCACTGTAGTTGAGCTAAGTTTCTCTTTGTCCAGCAATAAAGGCACTGTTTCCTAAAATGTGTTTTGAAACTGATTAATCTCTGAAGTTCAACAAAAGGAATTCCCTTCCTCAAGTAACTTTGGAAAACACTACATTTGCCTTGAAAATTCAAAATTGCACTGGGGCATGCTAAAGATATTGACAGATCTATAATTAAGAAGTCTGTTTAATTTTGTTTAACATTAATCCCAAATATGTGAGACCACTTGACCCTTCAACTCTGCATTTACTTAATTGTTTTTATTAGTTCATCTTTGTACTCTTTGTTTAGGTTGGCAATTTTCTTGAAATGAGACCATTTCATTTTTTTTTTTTTTTTTTTGGAACATCCAAACAGATGAAAGCACATAGTTATCCTGAGATGAAGAGGTTATTCTGGACTACCTGAGGGTCCTAAATCCAATGACAACTGTTGGTAGAAAGGCAGCGGAGACTGGATTCAGTGGCTCACTCCTATAATTCCAGCACTTTGGGAGGTTGAGGCAAGAGGATTTCTTGAGCCTAGGAGTTTAAGACCAGCCTGGACAAAAGAGCAAGACCTCATCTCTACAAAAACATTGAAAAATTAGCTGGGCATGCTGGCATGTGCCTGTAGTCCCATCTACTCAGGAGGCTGAGGTAGAAGAATCGCTTGAGCTCAGAAGTTCCAGGCTGTGTTGAGTCATAATCATATCACTGCACTTGAGTCTGGGCAACAGAGTGAGACACTGAATTTGAGACACAGAAGGGACACAGAAGAGGAGGAGGTATAGAATAGTAGGAGAGAAGGAGACAATGTGACCACAGAGGCAGAAATCAGAGGAATATGGCCACAGGGCAAGGAATGCTGGCAGCCACCAGAAGCTGGGAAAGGCAAGAAATGGAGTTACCTCTAGAGTCTCATGAGGAATGCAGCCCTACTGACCCCTTGATTCTCATTTCTGGCCTCCAGAACTGGGAGAGAATAAAGTTCTGTTGTTATAAAACACTGAGTTTGTGGAAATTTGTCATGACAACTTTAGGAGATTAATACACCCAGTTTCACCATTTACAAAATGGCTTTAATAAAGGCATACTTTGCCCTGACATTGTACTGACAGTGCTCTGAGGATCAAATGCAATAATGTACGTAAAAATGCTTCCCGTCTAGGGCCATATCACCTTGAAGGTGTCTGATCTTGCCTGATGTCAGAAGCTAATCAGGGTCAGACCTGGTTAGTTACTTGGTGTGGGAGACCACTTGGTAATATTGGGTACTGTCGGCTATAAAAGAAAAAGAGGAAAGAAAAAAATTGACAGATAGGATGACTCGTGCCTATAATCCCAGCACACTGAGAGGCTGAGGCAGGAAGATAACTTGAGGCCAGCAACTCAAGACCAACCATCCTTCCACAGCTTAAAGTACTTACACAGATGTAGTATTATCTTATTATTGTTATGTAGAATCCATGAAGTCTCTTTCTTTCAGTTGAAATAAGGATTCTGATTTTTGGTTGCTTGGCACCTTCTCTGCTTTCCTTTATCCCTTTGTTTCGTTTTGCTTTATAAGAACTAGATCCATGATCCTCATCTTCTCCTAATGAATACCCAGTATGGCAAATACCAAATTCCCTAGGAAAACTTCAGCTATACTTATCACTTCCTGCCTATAGAGGACTAATTAACAGAACTGATCTGAAAAAGAATTGATCTTCTTCCAAAAATCAATCAAATCTTAAATTAATATATACACATATAAATGGAAATAAGGGGGGGATTAGGATACATTAAGAAAATTAACCTAGATGGCAAGAAAACACCTCATGTAATTAAATTACTTGCTCTGGAGATACTTAGCCTTCCATTTCGATTTTAATGAAAGATGTACTGGACACGTCTTAATGACATTGGCCTCTTTTGGTTCTGAAAATAAATATATTCAGTCTCCTCAAACTTTTTTTCTGGAAACCACAAGAACTCAAACCTCAAGAACAATGGCTTTTAAAAGTCACCAAAAGCAATTAGAGACACTGCCTTCCGTGCAGGGGACACATGAGAGCCCTCCTTTGTTGGAGACTTGCTTCCTTAACTAGCTGGAGAAAAGGAGTTCAGAGATGGCACATCTGTCAAGAAGCATATTGAAAGAGCCAACTTTGCTACTCTCACTTTCTTTTTGAAACTGTGTCCTTTTGCTATTCATTTCGGCAATTGACTTCACCTACTCCCTGCAGTGATCAAATTTCTCTTTCTTTTTAAAGTAAGAATCTTCATTTGATAGAATCTAGACTTGACTGAATATGTAGCTCCAGGTAGCAAGCAGTGAGCGCTTCCAAGGGATCTTTGACTGTGGGATTCAAATTTATATTTATTTCTAGTAACTGATTCTTCACCTTTCAAAACATCCTAAATGTTATTGGAAATTCAACCCATGTGTAGGTAATTTTTTTGAAAGCCAAGGGGTGTTTCTGTTCCAACTCATCTTTTTCCTACCAGGTTTTCACTTCACAGTTCTTGCTACCATCTGGAAGTTCTGCCAGTGTTTTTCTCCAAATCATTTAAATTCTGTAAGTGGATGAGCTGGGAGAAAAGGTTTTATTTGTTTGTTTTTCCCATTTTCCTTTGACTTGTTCTGCACATAACTCAATTTAGTCCATACATCTCTGTAAAACTGCCGCACTTACATAGGCAGCATTGTTCCAAATCTGGGATTTACAAAGGTAAATCTGAGACTGGACATTCTATTGACACATTTGTAAATCATAACAGATGAAGGATGTGGAAAAGATTTTCAATGACATGAGCCCATTGGCGTACTCTAAATAAATCCCCACGAGTTGCCCTATAAGAAACCAGTATTTATTTTATGTCTTACATGATCCATCCTACAAATGTTCAAACACTGAATATGTGTCACGTATGTTTCTAGGAGAATAGAAGGCATTAGTGAATTGAAGTAACAAAAGTCTCTGCTCTCAAAGGGCTTACATTCAAATGATCCATAGTAGTTAACTCTTGCTATGCTTCAAGCACCATTTTTAGTTCTTTACACATATTAACTCATTTAATCCTCACAGTGATATCACTATTGACAAGAAAAGGAAACTGTGCAACAGCACAAAGAGTTAAGTAACTTACTCAGAAGCACAATAAAAAAGTCCATCTGAGGTTTAACCCTCAAAGAAAAATTCAAATACACACATTTACAAAAGAATATAATAGATGCCCAATACTTCACTCAGTGCTCAATAGATCTAGTGAATAAATTCATCTGCACTGAACTTTTGGAGGACTTTGTTACATAGCTTCTTTTTACAACCAACACAACTAAAATTATTAATAGGTCTATGATAACATTTTAGGTTTAAAATTATAAAGCCAATATAAAATTCATATTCTAGTAGCATAAGAAAAGTGTAATTGATAGTAGCTTTATTATTGAACTATTATTTTTAGTAATAAAAAATCATTTCAGCACTTATCACAGTTTATAATCATGCATGTATTATTATTTGATTAATGTCTCCCTATAGCCACTGCCCTGCATTTAGATGTGCCCTCTATAATAACAAAGACTCAGCACAATCGCACAGTGTCTTGCATATCAGAAATGTATGGGTTTAGCATTTGTCTTTAGGTTTCTTTGTTAACATAATGAGGATACTGACCATAGTATGTAGTAGGCAGATATATGTGCATTGCTTTACAATAAGAACTATGCCCTCCAAGAAACTCTTATTGGACAAAGATACCAAGGCCATCAAATAGGGGGGAAATTGTTTTTGCAACAAATGGTATTAGGACAATTAGATAGCTGCATGTAGAATAATTAACTTAAACACTTAACTCATGCCATACTCAAAAAATAATCTGAAATATATTGTATACCTAAACATAAGAACTAAAACTACAAGACTCAGAAAAAAACATAACATAAAGTAAATTTTAATGAACTTGAGTTATGAACTGGTTTTACAATGGCAAATATATCAATGATAAAGAAAATATGTATAAATAGACATTATCAAAATATACCATAAAAAAAGTAAAAAGACAAGCCACAAACTAAAAGAAATATTTGAAAATTATATCTACAATAAGAAATTTATATCTAAAATACATAAAGAACTCTTACAACTCAGTAATTAAGAAGGTAAATAGCTCCATTTAGAAGTGGCCAAAAGCATACCATAAGAGATTAGAAAGATAAGTGGGACCTCATCAAATTAAAAACCTTCTGCAAAGAGAAAGAAACCATCAAGAGAGCAGGGAGACAGCCCACAGATTGGGAAAAAATAAAAAATGCTTGCCAACTGTATATCTGACAAAGCCCTAACATCAAGGATCTACAAGGAACTCAAGTCAAAAGAAATAAAAGCAAATAGCAGTATTAAAAAGTGGGCAAAACACCAATAACTCCAAAAACAACAGATGCTGGAGAGGATACGGGGAAAAGAGAAGACTTCTACACTGTTGGTGGGAGTGTAAACTGATATAACCTCTGTGGGAAGCAGTTTGGTGATTCCTTAACGATCTGGGAATCGACTTTCCATGTGACCCCGCAATCCTCCTTCTAGGAATATATCCAGAGGAACTCAAATCACTCTATGAAAAAGATGGCTGCACACATATGTTTATTGCAGCATTATTCACAATAGCAAAAACACGGAACCAACCATGCTGCCCATCGAAAAAGAACTGGATAAAAAAAAAGATGTGGTACATATACATGATGGAATATTATGCAACCATAAAGAAGGACAAAATTATGAACTTCACAGCAACTTGGATGGACTTAGAGTCTATAATACTGAGTGATCTATCACAGAAACAAAGAACTGAGTATCACATGTTCTTACTCACAAACAGACCTTGAACAATTATCCTAACACTATAAGAAAAGGATTGGTAGTAGCAGGAAACTGCCAGTGGCGGGGGGGCACAGGGTGGGAGCTGCGAGGCAGGTTTGGCAGTAGTGGGAATCTGCCTGGAGAAGGGGGGGCACACCTCATCAACAAGCGTACCTGCATAAGGAACATTTGCATACCTAACCCTGAATTGTACCTCACATCTTCAAAATAATTTTTTTTTAAGTTAGCAAAAGCTATGAAGAGACACTTCTCAAAAGAAGACATATGGGCAGCCAACAGATACATGAAAAATGCTTAGCCTCACTCATCATCAAATAAATGCAAATCAAAGCCACACTGAGATACCACTTAACTCCAGTCAGGATGGCTATCATCAATAACTCAAAAAACAACAGATACTGGTGAGGATGTGGAGAAAAGGGAATGCTTCCATACTGTTGGTAGGCGTGTAAACTAGTAAAACCGCTATGAAAAACAGTGTGGCGATTCCTAAAAGATCTAAAAATCAACCTTCCATATGACCCAGCAATTCCCACTCTGGGAATATACCTGGAGGAACTCAAATCTTTCTATTAAAAAGATACCTGCTCATGCATGTTTATTGCAGCATTATTCACAATAGCAAAAACATGGAACCAACCGTGCTGCCCTTTGAAAGTGGACTGAAAAAAAAACGTGGTACATATACACAACAGAATATTACACAGAAGGACAAAATTACAGACTCTGCAGCAACTTGGATGAATTTAGAGTCTGTAATACTCAGTGATATATCACAGAAACAAAGAACCGAGTTTCACATGTTCTCTCTCATAAGCAGACCCTGACCATTTATCATATGATTATAAGAAATGGATTGGCAGTAGTGGGAAACTACCAGAGGAGAGGGGAGCACATAACATCAATAAGGGTAGCTGATCTCAAACCAGGCGAAGTGGGAACCAAAGGGAGGCCTAAACTTTACCTGTACAATGATCACTTATGTACCTAATCCTGAATTGTACCCTACATCTTTAAAATAAACATTAAAAATGAAGTGGGCAAAAGATTTGAATAGACATTTCACCAAAGAAGACCTAGGAATGGGCAAAACACACAAGCAAATATGCTAAGCATTATTAGTCCTTAGAGGGATGCAAATGAAAACCATAATGAGATCCCACTTCACACCCACTAGAATGACAGTAGACCAAATGGCAAAAAAATGTTAAGTGTTAATAAGAATTTGTAGAAATTGGAAGGAAACTTCATCTCAGTGAGAATATAAAATTGTTTAGTCATTTATTATTTCCATCAACCTGTGTCACCATAATGAATTGTTATTCTCTACTCTAAATTAGAATCAGGATACTCTTTTATTTACAACTTCAGCAAATAAAAGACAAATATCCCATCTTTTCCTATTCCATGGCCCATGAAAATCAACACTAATTGATCACTGAACTCTTCTCCCACTCGACCTACAAACAGAATCACAATTTTTCCCAGCAGGGAATAATATG
This sequence comes from Carlito syrichta, assembly GCF_000164805.1. Classification (NCBI taxonomy): domain Eukaryota; kingdom Metazoa; phylum Chordata; class Mammalia; order Primates; family Tarsiidae; genus Carlito; species Carlito syrichta. The sequence continues at coordinate 376,901 of NW_007245997.1, forward strand.
CAAACATTTCTATTTTGTCATCTCTTGTTATTTTTACCACTTTTTGGAAATCCCAACAGCAATCCTCCTTTTTTATGATGATATTACCATATCTGGTCTTATATATGTTACATATTAATCTTATCTGTGAGTTGCAAAAGCTTTGAGGAGGAAAAAGTTCCTTGTCTGTACCCTGAAACTTAGACCACAGATGTGGCTATATTACATCTGGCCATAAGTTTTGTTCTATACAGAAATCATATACTGTACTAAATTATTAGTTTATCTTATCTCTTAGACATCAGTTTATATCTTTGACAAATATAAGAATTCAAAAACCCCAGGGAAGTTTGTTGTTTAAAATTAAGAACACACATTATAACATAAATGTATTAACTCTGCAATAATTCATAGTATAATTTTGATTATTATATAAGCATGGGTAGCCTCAAATAATACTGTATGATTAAGCTGGGTGTGGTGGTGTGTGCCTGTAGTACCGACTACCTGGGAGTCCAAAGTGGAAGGATCACTTGAGTACAGAAGATGGAGACAACCTGGGCAACATAGTGAGACCTCCATCTCACTATACAAACAAATAAAAAACAAATAAAAGGAAAGACTGTATAATTACCTAATTTTATAATTACCCATGAAAAGTAAAGAATAGACTTTTCAAAAATTATAATACTAAATTTAATCACTTTCAGTTTATTTACACAAACTTTTATATAGTAAATAATGTTCATTTTTTCTTTGTTAAGTTGGCTCAAATGTGTCAGACTCCATTTGGATGTCACTATCTTTGACAAGTTATTTTGTACCATTACTATCATTGTGACCCTTTGTGTACAGGTTATAACTAGCTGAATCTCATACAGATACCTCACAAAAACATGTTTTGGTTTTTTTTCATTTTATCCTCAGCCTAAATAGAACCCGTAGCCTTCAAATCACCTGCTAGACTATTTGTTTTCAACTGCCTTAAATCTGTCTCCTCCATTGCTAAGTACAAAATCATGTAAGGCAGACCAAATTTCCTGAAGCTATTTTAAATGGTACTGTCTTCAACAATACTGTAAGTCAAATTGACCTAATGCAATATAATACATTGTCAGAATAATAGAAAGTGAGATAAAAGTCTTCATTAAGGATCAAATAACTATTATCTTACTCCCTTGGAGTGGTCTTTTAAGATGCACTTAATACACTTGTATCTGTGGATAAACATCATCCCTGAATTATTTTTATTTTAGTGATTTGTCCCTATTCAAATGATACCTCAGGCACCTGTCACCCACAGACAGCATAAACAGGAAGCAACAAATAAATCTGAGATCTGGCTCGTTGTACCCACATCAAATCTTTTCAGGGCACTCTGTGCCATGAGCTGCCACCTTTATAAAATATTCACTCCTGCAGTTTGTTTTGGTGCTCTGCCTCCCTCTGGGTTGTTAGTATCAGCGCGACAAAATACGCAATTAGGCTTCTCTATCTTAGCATAGTTCTTTTGACAAGAAACAACACTGTGTACCTCTGTGTTAACATGAACAGATGATAAAGAGGGTCAAATAGCTCATCACAGCTGCCAATAGTAGAGTTTCACGAAACAGAAATCCAAAAGCCAGCTATTCAGCAGAAGCCCCAGGGAATGGAGTTTGCTTTTCTAACTCTCAATGTGTTCTCCTCTTTCTAGTCGGGCTACCAACACTTTCTCTCTATACAGCTTGGCAGTCCATTAAAGCAATTAAAAAAAAAAAATGCTTTCGTCGTGGAAGCAATAAAGTTGAATAATTGCTGCCTTGAGTCTTTCTAGAAGTCATTTGAAAGATGACTGTTGTAAGATACATTAACTCTGGTAAATGATCTACGTGAAAATGCTGGTTACAGAACAATCGGGACTAGCTGGGCAAAGTCACTGGCAGTAGCCATGAAGTGGAAAGAAACCGCCCAAAGAGAAGCAGCTGGCTCCGTCACCAAGGCTCTGCTAAACCTTCATGAATGGTATGGTCTGGTTTGCACTGCTGTTAGTGCATGCTAGCAAATATCAGATTGTTTTGCCTTCCATGAATTCGTGAAACAATTGCTTTCATAGGCAAAGGCAATCATCTCGTCACTCAAAACCAAGTATGAGTTACTCCGGGAACAGAGGGGCAAAAACTGTAGGAAACTTCTCACTTTGTAATTTCCTGCCTACCCTAAAGTCATTTCAGATCAAATAGAAGAGTTAGCAACATGCATGGAGGTGTACAACTTGCAGAGGGCACCCATATGCATTTTCTTATTTGATAAACACGAACCCTGTCATTTGTTAATTGTGGGATTGTTGTTCAATTGCCTGAACTTTCCTTGCTTTCATCTTCCCAGTTGTAAAGTTAGAGCACTACCTCTAATGTCACTGCGAGGATTAAGTGAGAGACTATACAAAAAAACCAAAAAGTCACATACATAGTAAGCATTTGATAAATGTTAGCTTTTACACAGTCTAATAGCTGTTACAGTGTTGGTGGTAATGCAAGCTAGTTCAGCCCCTGTGAAAAGCAGTTTGGAGATTTCTCAAAGAACTAAAAATATATTTACCATTTGACCCAGCAATTGGGGATATATCCAAAGGAGCATAAATTGTTCTACCGAAAAGACAGCTGCAGTTGTGTGTTTATCACAGCACCATTCACAGTAGCAAAAACATGGAACCAACCTATGTGCCCATCACTGGTGAACTGGATAAAGAAAATGTGGTACATATACACCATGGCATACTATGCAGTCATAAAAAGAATAAAATCACGTCCTTTGCAACAACATGGATGCAACTAAAGGTCATTATTCTAAGCTAATTAACACAGAAACAGAAAACTGAATATCACATGTTCTCACTATTAGTGGGAGCTAAACACTGGGCTCACATGGGCATAAGGATGGGAATGATGGACACTGGGAACTCCTAAAGGGGGAAGGAATGAAAGGGGAACAAGTGTTGAAAAAGCACATTGGGCCAGGCTCGGTGGCTCAGCCTGTAATCCCAGCACTTTGGGAAACTGAGTCAAGTGGATGGCCTCAGCCGGTGGGCAAGTTGGCGAAACCTCGTCTCCACAATAAATCAAAAATTAGCTGGGCGTGGTGACGCACGCCTGTAGTTCCGGCTACTTGGAAGGTTGAGGCGGAAGATCACCGGAGCCCAGCAGGTCGAGGTTGCAGTGGCCAGGAGCATGCCACTGCACTTCAGTCTGGGCCACAGAGGGAGACTCTCAGAAAGAAAGAGAAAGAGAGAAAGAAAGAGAAAGAGACAGAGAGAAAGAAAGAAACACATTGGATACCTTGCTTACCACCTGAGTGACAGGCTCAGTAGAAGCCCAAAGTGAGACTCTAACTCGAAAGAAGGAAAGAAAGGAAGGAAGGAAGGAAGGAAGGAAGGAAGGAAGGAAGGAAGGAAGGAAGGAAGGAAGGAAGGAAGGAAGGAAGGAAGGAAAGAAGGAAGGAAAGAAGAAAGAGCACATTGGATACCTTGCTCACCACTTGAGTGACAGGCTCAATAGAAGCCCAAACCTTACCATTATGAAATATATCTATATAACAAACATGTACCCCTGAATCTAAAACAAAATCTTTAAAAAAACTCTAATCAAATAAATAGCAGACGCACAAAAACATACAGAGACACTTATATAGCTCTCTGAAATTAGAAATTAATATAATGGAAATAGATGGAGCTTTATTGTGAATAGAGTACTGCACAGTTTCCTTGGAAGACTTCAATAGATAGACATGGTTTGGTGGAGAAAAATGAGAGATTTTTGAGGGGATCAGACAGGGGAAAATCATTTTAACAAAGATAAGAATATTACACAGCCATAAAGAAGGACAAAATTATGCTCTTTGCATGAACTTGGATGGACTTAAAGTCTATAATGCTGAGAGATCTATCACAGAAACAAAGAACTGAGTATCACATGTTCTCACTCATAAGCGGACCTTGAACAATTGTCCTGATACTATAAGAAAAGGATTGGCAGTAGTGGGAAACTGTGGAGGTCGGGGGGACCCACCTCATCAACAAGGATACCTGCATAAAGAACATTTGTATACCTAACCCTGAATTGTATCCCACATCTTTAAAATTAAAAATTTTTTTTAAAAGAATTGAGCATTGTTAATTATCAAGTCATGCTAGGACAAAACTATGAAGAGAAGACTAGTCCGGATAAATGGCAATTCCCTTTATCCACAGGGAATATATTCCAAGATCCAAGTAGATGCCTGAAACCATGAATAGTACCAAACCCTGTATTTACTATGCATGAATTTCTTTATTCTTCATGCTTTGAAGACTAGATTTGTTCTTACCACAAATCATAGCAACCTCAGCATACATTTTTTTCTTTCCTTATTAAGTCAAGAAGTTTCATCTTTTCACTTAAAGGAAGCACTCTATGGCTTCTCTTTGGCATATGTGAATCACTGGCATTACTACCATAGTGTTTTAAGGGCATCATGAACTAAAATAAGGATGACTTGAACACAAGCCCAGCGATACCATGACAGTCGATCTGATCACAGAGATGGCTAAGTGACTAACAGGCAGTTTCATCTAGGAGAAGACGCTGGAAAAAGGGAGGATTCATGATTTTGTTCTTTTTTATGACTGCATAGTATTCCATCGTGTATATGTACCATATTTTTTAAATCCAGTCCTCTTTTGATGGACAGCATGGTTGATTCCAGGTTCTTGCTATTGTGAACAATGCTGCAATAAACATAGGTGTGCAGGTATCTTTTTGATGGAGTGATTTGAGTTCTTCGAGGTATATTGCAGCAACCTGGATGGAACTAGAGTCTATAATACTGAGTGACCTCTCACAGAAACAAAGATCTGCGTATCACATGTTCTCACTCATATAGTGGATCTTGAACATCTATCGTAATACCATAAGAAAAGGATTGACAGTGGTGGGAAACCATGGAGGGGGGTAGGGAGGAGAAGAGAGGTGGGATTAACGGTAGTCAATATCTGTCTGGGGATGGGGAGACATTCCTTATCAACAAGAGTGCCTGAACGAAGCATATTTGTATACCTAACCCTTAACTGTACCCCACAATACCAAAATTAAAAATATTGATTTAAAAAAAGGGTGGGGGAGGATTCATATCCTGGGCAGGATGGAAAGGGTCGGCATGAGATTTTTATCACACTACTCCGAATGGCGCATAACTTAAAATTTGTGAATTGTTTATTTCTGGTGTTTTCCACATAATATTTTCAGACCAGCATTGCCCACAGGTAATTGAAACCTTAAAAGCAAAACTTCAGATAACGGGGGCCTACTATAGTACTATTAACTTGACGCTCCCTTAGGAAAAGGCAATGTCCTCATCATTTCTCAGTATTGACTTGTCCTTAGTTAATACTGAGTAAGTTGCTTTGGAGTTAATGAAACAAAGACATAAAAATTTTTTTTACTTAAATTTTGAAAGTAGTAAGTGTTGAGAAACACATAGCAATTCAACTTGATTTCATCAAAGCGAAAGGTGTTTTAATTCTTCACTGCCTCCCAGATTAAAATTTTCACACCATTCTACAAACTCTAATATAAGAATCTTATTCAGCTATTAGATCTTGGGAGATAATTTTGCATGAATATTTTCTCATTTCTGGACAACCTGGACTTTCTGAGCAAAGGGCACTGGTTAAAGGATGACTAAGAACAAATATGCCTTTGAAGCTAGAAGTGACATATTGCTCCAGAGAGATTTAGAGATATCGTCCCTGGAGTCATGTGCTTATATTTCACCTAGGGAGACTGGAGACTTTTCCTTTTCCTCACTGGAAAAGATCTGTTTGCATTCCTGAGTAAAAACATCTCTCTTGGCCAGGTGCAGTGGCTCAAACCTGTAATCTCAGCACTTTGAGGCTGAGGTGGGAGAATTGTTTAAGCCCAGGAGTTCGAGACCAGCCTGGGCAGCATAGTGAGACTTCATCTCTACAAAAAATAAAAATAAAAAAATTAGCTGGAACACCTGTAGTTCCAGCTACTCAGGAGGCTGAGGTAGAAGGATTACCTAACCCCAGGAGCTTGAGGCTATAGTGAGCCATAATCATGCCACTATACTACATCCAGTCTGGGCTACAGGTTAAGACCCCGACTCAAAAAAGAAACTCTCTTTCTTTCTCTCTCTCTCTCTCTCTCTCTCTCTCTCTCTCTCTCTCTTTCTCTCTTTCTCTCTCTTTCTCTTTCTCTATCTCTCTATCTGTAGAGGGGAGGATGGACTGCTAGACCAGCTACTCTACATAAGCCTTGAGTAATTTCAGGGTTTCTCTCCTGGGATGCAAGGTATATTGCAGCAACCTGGCTGCATGTGTAGGGTAATATCAGACCTTTTCTGTGTCACCTCACAGAGACTTGAACTCTGAGATTACTGAGAAGTTCTATGAGTAATAAGTGGTATATTCTCTCATCCAAATACTTCTTATTTGCATGAGAATATGAATATATATTCAGAATATGAATATAAATATCATCTTTAACAAAATATGTTAGTGTTAGACATGCATACATTTATACTATAAAGAATTTCATATATTGTATGCTATGACATTATTTATAGTATAAATGTATGCATGTCTAACACTAACATATTTTGTTAAAGATGATATTTTGCACATTGTAATTAAATCTCCCTAAACGTAGGCCGGGTGTGGTGGCTCAAGCCTGTAATCCCAGGACTTTGGAAAGCTGAGATGAGGGAGATTTTAATTATACTTATTGCCTGAGCCCACAAGTTCAAGAACAGCCTGGGCAACTTGACGAGACCTCATCTCTAGAATAAATCAAAATATTAGCCACGCGTGGTGGCGTGTGCCTGTGGTTCCAGCTACTTGGAAGGCTGAGGTGGAAGGCTCACCGGAGCCCATGGGGTTGATGCTGGGGTGATCGTGAGCATGCCACTGCACTCCAGCCTGGGCAATGAAGTGAGACTCCAACTCAAAAAAATAAAAAACCAAAGCAAAAAAAAAAAAAAAAAAAAACCAGTCTCGCTAAACATCCATTTCCCCATCACAATTACAGAGCAACAGTTCAGTGTCACAGAGTTAAGTTTGTGATCATTTAAACCAACCATTAGATTCCCTTATTTTTTGTTGGATGGTTCAGGAATATTGACCTTAAATCATCAGTGCAAAGGAATTCTCTGGAAACACAAATTGATTCAAGAATGAGTAAATGACCCATTTAAAGCTAATGATATATAAGGAGAGTTTTGCTGAGGAATTATGAAAAATTTCCTGCCTCTTAAGAGAGTCATTGAAATCCACACTCTCTCATCTTGTGTAAGAACAGTTAAGCATTGAGACCAATGGCTACTTACAGCAATTCTACAGCTTAAAGGGGAAGCAGCCTTAGGATCAAATGGAAACAGTAGGTGTAATTTAGGAAACTAGTTTCAAGAGAAAAACTTGAGATAAATTAAATTTAACAGAGTTTGAGCAAAGATCAGATTGTCTGTCCTCCACCCCCCACCCAGAACAGGTTCAGAGAGATGTCAGTATTGCCGCACAGTAGAAGAGGACATACGGATAGAAAAAGGAAAGTGATGTACTGAAAATAGAAGTGAGGTCCAGAAACAATGGATTACAGCTCAGTATTTGCCTAATTTGAACACTGAACAGTGGGCTCCTGTAAGTGGTTGAAGTATGGCTACTGGGATTGGCTAAGGCCAGACTACCCGTTACAAGAGTAGGTTACAGTCTGTTTACATGACCAGTAGGTTAGAGTTTGCTACGTGCCAGAAAAGCCTTTAGGCTGAACTTACAAGGAGGCAATTTTAGGCTAAAGTTAACACTGAGAGAAACCTGGATCCTTGCATTGTTGCTCCAATGGATCAGCCAACTGCAAAGCCTGTCCTAATTCTGAGCTTTCAATTTTGTGAACCCATTAATTTCATTATGGTGCTAATTTACTCGATTTAAATTTTATGTTACGTGCAACTGAATTCATTCTAACTGAGACATACTTAATACAATGTCAATGGATAATTAATTCTGAAGATCTCATTTGCTAAAGTAGCTTGTATGTGCTGTAAATTGTCTTGTCAGGTTAATTTTATCTGTAGAAGAAAATAATTATACTAGATAAATGAAGAAATGCATATAATGGAAAAGAAAAATTATCACAATGAATAAATAAAAATAAATACAATTAATAACTACTTACCCATTTGTTTTTAATAAATGGGTAAGCAAAATATAGACATATATTAATGGCTACCCAGCAAATTACCTGCCAAAGAAAAGTTGTCTTCTTTCTTTGAGGGAAAAATAAAATTTTTTCTAACAGAAAAACTAGCTATGTTTCACACACTCAGATCCCAAGCAATTTTTTTCTAGCTCTTTAGTTCAATATCCCTGAGAGATAAAAGAAGGAAATAGTTAAAATTCATAGAGAATTACTTTGTAAACAGATTGCAAAGGACGTCACAGGCAACAGGTGTCAGGAGATAAAAGAAATGATGGTGTTGAGCTGGCCTTTGATGGTAAGTAGGCCAGATTTAAGTGGCTTTAAAACTACTAATTCAGGATGCACTGGAGAGCAGAATTCCGATTAAATCTGCCAATGAGAAGAAAGTGACATGGTCATGGCCTATTGCTAGTGAGGAATTCTTTTGTTTCTCTATAGTGTGTATTTTATAGGAAATTTTACTCTGTGCTGCGTAAGTGCATTGAAAAAGCAGTAGTACATATGCTTAAAAAAAAGAAAAAGAAAAAGTAGAGTATATTCAGGGAAAGATTTTGAGGAGGATGGGTATCCAGAAATCTGTCCACAAAGAATGGGGAGTGAATCAAAGGCATGAATGTATCCATCAGGTATTAACACACTCTTAGGAAACATTTTAGTGTTCTGTAAACAATGCATTTCTATTCCCTCTCATAAGCGTGGTTCTCAGTTTTTAATGAGCATGAGAATTATCTAAAGATTGTATTTAAAATGTAGAAACCAAGTCTAGCACAGGAGATTCTGAACGAACAGGTCTAGATAGGAGTCTAGGGATCTCCATTTTTAACAAACACCCAAATAAACACGCAATTGTTTCTGATGCAGATGATTGATGGAACACACTTTGATAAAAGCCACTCTCCAGGATGCTTTTTTTTTTTTATATAAGCTATAAGTTTGGCAGAGCCTCTCACTGATCTATGAAAATCATCAAAGTTGTGAACTGCTAAACCAAAAAGAAAAGGCATAGTAGCTGACTTTGAATATTTGAAGAATTACTTTATAGAAAAAAAAGTCTTTGTGTTATTTTAGATGACAAAAATAGCAAGCTAAGAAAACATTTATCTCCTCAATATAATACTATGCCTGTTCAAAAATGATACAGGTTACCTGTCTACTAATCTTTAAGCACCAATAGTGCAAGGAGCTTACCTGTCTGATTTACTAGCAAACCTACCGTGCCTACAGCGATGTAGAGAATACATTTACTAAACAAATGAAATTAATTATACTTATTAAAATAATGGGCCAGATGTATTGGCTCACATCTGTAATCCCAGCACTTTGGGAGGCCAAGACAGGAGGATCACTTGAGCCCAGGAGTTTGAGACTAGCCTGAGCAACATAGTGAGACCTCTTCTCTACAAAAATTCAAAAAACTAGCCAGGAATGGGGATGTGCATCTGTAGTCTCAGCTACTCAGGAGGCTGAGGCAGGATGGTCACTTGATCCCAGTGGGTCAAGGTGGCAGTGAGCCATGATTGTGCTACTGCACTCCAGCTTGGGTGACAAAGCAAGACCTCAACTAAAAAAACAAATAAAATTTTTGAAATGAATATTATTGCAGAGCATAGAAGGATGCCTTCTATAGCAGTGCCTTTAAAACTTCACTGTACATATCAAATATGAATAGTGAATCATGTTAAAATGCAGGTTTTGATTCTGTAAGTTTGTAGTGGACTCTACTAGTCTTTGCATTTTACAAGGTTCCAAATGATGTTGTTGCTGCTTGTATATTTACCACATTAATAGCAAGAGACTAGAGCTGCATTTTCTGATACATTAGCCACTAACTACATGTGGCTTTTTATGTTTTAATTTAAATAACTAATATCAAATTTAATGAAGAAGTTAGTCTCTCAGTCTCACTGACCACATTTCAAGTACTCAATAGCCTAATGGCTACCATAGTGGATCATAGAGTGTAGCATATTTTTGTCACTGCAGAGTGTTCTATTGGGTGGTGCTGTTCTACTATAATCCATAAGATTATCTGATTGGTACAAATGTAACACAAAAAAGTTACTGATTTTTTTCAAAGGTAACATAAAGAAGAAAGATCTCACACACACACACACACACACACACACGTATCACACACATAAATATAGATTTAAAAAATGATTACATGGGCCAGGCTTGGTGGCTCAGTCTGTAATCCCAGCACTTTGGGAGGCCGAGGTGAGTGGATTGCCTCTG
>NW_007245997.1:387365-398053 GCF_000164805.1 Carlito syrichta
CACTGCACTCCAGTCTGAGTGACAGAGTGAGACTCCAACTCAAAAAAAAAAAAAAAATGGAATTACACAAATAGATCAAAATAGAAGTTATACCGATAGGACTCAAAAGAATCTGAACATGTTTCTGGTCTTTAAAGATACCAATAATAATAATATGTTAATAAATGGTGCAACACTACAAATAAATTATCTATATGCATAGTAAAACACTTCAAAATTTAGTGGATTAAACTGATATTGATTTATGATTTTTAAAGGTTTATCAATTAGTTGGTAGGTTTTCTGTCGGTTTTACACAGTTTCATTCAGTCAGTCACATTCAGTGAGAGGGTAGGTTGAGTCCTGGGCCTTTCTGGTCTTTCATTCTCAGGTACTAGACCAAGCTTCCTCACTTGGTCACCAGAACCCCAAATGGTCAGCCCTAGTTCATCACTGCTCATCAAGCCTCTGCTGGTGTGGCATTTGCTGATGTTCCAAAGATCAGAACGAGTCCATGACAAAACCCCAGTCAAATGGGAGGGATTACATAAGGATGTATATACAAGAAGATGTGATCCATTGAAAAACTTTGTGTTAATTTACCACAAAAAAAGAAGTGGCAATTTTTACAAAAGAAGAGAAATTTCAAAAGAGAAAAAAAAGACCTATAGTTGAAAACTGAGGGAAAAAAATCACGTTCTCATAAAATTTAGGAAAACAGGGAAAAAAAGGAAAGACAGGAGGGAGGGAGAGAGGCATAGGAGGGAGGGAGGAAGGAATAGAGGGAGAGAAGTTTCAACCAAGTTTTTTTTTACAAGGAAGGAAGAGGAGGAGGAAGGGAAGAAGAAAGGAGGGAAGGAAGAGAGAGAGAAAAGAGAAAAAGAAAGAGAGGTTAAAAGAGAAGAAGGAAGGAATGTAGGGAAGGAGTGAAACAACCTGATGACAAAGACCCCTTTCTTGACCAAACTTTAGTCAGGTTTCTCTGAGCCCACTTTTTAGCTAGTCCTCAACTTTGGCATGCCTTAGTAAGAATCTTCCTAAAATTTTCAGCAAAAGCCCCTCCACCCTTGATATCTTTTACACAAAACATTCTGGTCTAATTATCTAACAATTTTTCTTATAAATATACTAAAATTAATTGCTTTTATTTTTAATTTCTAGGCAATATACAGTGGATAAAATGGTTCCTATCCATTACATATATTTATGTATTTATTTGAATTTGCATATTTATATATGTATATATACATATTTGTGTATATATGTAAAATATTAAATTAGATTAAGAAAACGACAAAATCACGTTGATAGATATGAAGAAGATTTACATAAATTGAGAAACATCTTAATTTGGGTAAATCAAAGCCATCAAAATCTGATTTACCATTTTATCACAACACCAATAATCAATGGAGCTCATGCTAGAAAATGTATACATTTAAAATATCTTAAAGTGTTTTTTACAAAAAAGAAATAAGTAGGAAAGTTAACCAAAGTTAAAGCATTATAAAAATACAATGATTAAAAAGTAGATAAAGTTAAAAAGTGGGGAAAAAATAGATAAAGCAAAAACAACGGAAGAAAATGATAGCCAAATATGATCACCTAGTATATAACTGAATTAATATGAGATTAGAGACAAAATATACTGATAGATTATTCAGTCAGTCAGTCAATAAGTATTTACTGAGTCTGAGTTATGTACCAGTAACTGTCCTAAAAGCTGGTGATATAAGAGTGAACAAAATACCACAAAAAAAAATCCCTTCGTTTACTGAGCTTAACGTACCATTTATTATTCGAAGGGAGTACTAGTCATTTAGAAAGCAATTCATTTTGAAACTCACCTTACATATATTGCCAAAATAAATCATGGAATAAAAGGTTAAATATTAGTCTTAAATGGAAGTACTCGATGATATTTGAATAAATAAACGCTTATTAGGTACTGAGAGCACTGGATATTTAATGATGCTAAGAAATTATTATTATTACTATTATCATTAATTTTGTGGAGACAGAGTCTCACTGTGTTGCCGAGGCTGGTCTTGAACTCCTCAACTCAAGCAGTCCTCCCACTTCAGCCTCACAAAATGCTGGGATTACAGGTATGAGCCACCACAAACAACTGTAATAATGAATTGTGTTTAAAGGCATGGTGGCTCTTTGAAAGGTAAATATCTTTAAGATATATGTGTTAAACATTTATAGACAAAAATGATATAATATATGGGCTATATCTAAAAATTGCCCAGTTGAGGACAGACAAGGGGGGGATGTCTGCTGAATGGATGAAGCAAAATTGGCAAAGAGTTGATAATTGTTGGAGTCAACCTGTGATTATATGGGATTCATTGTACTATTTCTCTACTTCCAATAATAAGAAAACTTTTCAAGGTAAATCTATGGCATATTAATTAACCAGATTTGTATAGTTTGAACTAAACCTATACAGTTATAAAGTCAAAACAAAAACCAAAAAATAAAGACAATATAAATCAATATAGGAAAAGATTTAATAATGTGACCTACAAAACAATATTACCTGTCAGGAGATAAGATGTGGTGTTTATGCCAGGTTCGGTGGCTCAGCCTGTAATCCCAGCACTTTGGGAGGCTGAAGTGAGTGGAGTGCCTGAGCCCACGGATTCGAGACCCGTCTGGGCAACTTGGCAAGACCTCATCTCTACAATAAATCAGAAATTAACCGGGCGTGGTAGCATACAACTGTAGTTCCAGCTACTTGGAAGGCTGAGGAGGAAGGATCACTGGAGCCCAGCAGGTCAAGGCTGCAATGGCCAGGAGTGTGCCTCTGCACTCCAGTCTGTGTGACAGAGTAAGACTCCAACTCAAAAAAAAAAAAAAAAATGTGGTGTTTAGCTACCACAATTTTTATTTCAATGTTGAACACAGTATTTTCTTGTCCAAAAGCATTATCTTCTTTTCCCCACATGCTATGCAGTGTAGCGTAATAAACAGGAGCATTTTTGTAGAGACTCCCCCTCTACAAATAATAACTATAATAATTTCTTAACATCATTAAAAAACTGCTAGAATGTTCTTAACATCATTTAAAACTGCTATAATGTTAGAAAATCTGAAAATGGCTTATCATAGTCCAAACTGGATGGAGGTCCTTATAACCTACTTATTAATAACTAACTTCTAAGCAATTATGTGACTAGGCCTTATTTACTGAATTTGTTTCTTGTTCTTCTGGAAAATGAATAATTTTGGTAGCTTTGTTGTCTGACTATTCTGGCTTAAATTTGGGGAGTCATCTTTTAATTTCTTTTTTTTTCCTAGACTCCCAAGGCTGAAAAGTCTTGCATTTTTGACCCCTCCAAAAGTCTTTCACGTTAATCTGCTCCTTTATGTTACCATCAGAAACTCAGTTCAGGACCTTAGTATTTGTAGAGACTTTTTTCTCCCCATTATTATTATATACTCTCCCCCAGTGATTCATTCTAAAGTACAAATGAGGTCATATTACTCTTTGATCCAAATTCAGATATGACTTTTATTGCCTTTATAAGGTAAGTGAAGTAGATGGAGGAAAAAAATAGAAATAGCATCAGAAAACCCGAATTCAAACCCGTGTTGTGCAATTTTCTTGCTGTATTTCTTGAGCAAGACAAAGCATACACCAAAAGGATGTAATATAAATAAAAGTATTCTGTGAAATAATTAAATGATGATGAACCACCATCATACTGATTATAAATAAGTGATAATGCATCAGTTTACTATGTGACAGACTCTGTTCTAGGTACTGGGTATGCATCCATGAAGAGAGAAAAATCTAGTCTATTGTGGGCTTTATATTTTAGGAGAGAGAGCGAGAAAACATGATAAACACGTGCTAAATAACAAATATGGTAAGGGATACATTATTATTTAATGTACATATCTACATACCATGGAAAAGTATAGCAAGGTAAGAGGATGGAGAGTACCATGGTCAAGGTAGACCACCCTAAGAAGGTTGCATAGAAGGCCAGGTACAGTGAGTATGAGACGAGAAGAGAATACAATGAAGTCACAGAGGTGCTAATGCAGAAGACACAGTCTAGGGCAAAATGCAGAGAGCCACATGAGTCATTTAAGACCTCGGGTATTTACTCTGAGGGAAATGAAGAACCACTGGCGGTTTCTGAACTGAAGTGACAAGATCTGTTGCACATTTTTGAAAAGATCACTATGCTGACTCCATGTGGGTTAAGGGTGGAAATGAAAAGACAGTCACTTGGCTAAAATATGATGATGACTTGTGTCAAAGCAGCAGTAGTGGAAGCAGGAAGAAGTGGTTATATTATTTATATGTTTTGGAAATTGACCCAAAGACTTTGCTTAAGAAATGATGAGGGATATGAAAAAAGTGAGACCTGAACAGTTGGAAAGATGAAACTGACATCACGTGAGATGGAAAAAGTTGCAACGAAAGCACATTGGGTCTGAAGATCAATAGTCCAGCATTGGGCACATTAAATTGCAGATGTCTAGTAGACATTAAAGTGAAATATGTTTACTTTCCTAAGTGATACCATAGAGACCAGCACCATAGTAGGCACCTTACATGCACCATCTCACTTGAGATGATTATTACAGCACCTTTACTTACATGTTTACCTAGTGCTAATTTAGAATTAGCAAAAAAGAATTTGAATGCATTCTTTTTTCTGTCCAAAATCTGTGTTCTTAGCCTCTACTCTATATGCCTCATTACTAATAAATGGCAAAACAGTACTAAGGTATCGGGTTTCTTAGTTCGTATTACCTAACCAAAAACTGGACAACTTTTAAAATATGACAGCGGTTAACTTGGAATGAATTGCACAAAAGTATCTTCAAAAACCAACCAAGAGAACAGTTTTCCAAAATTCACTACCCCATGCCTCAAAGGCACAACAGGAAATCAAAATTTGGCATCAGGCCAGCTTTAAAGCTTTCATCATTTCAATCTCAAAAGATTATGATTCCTGCTTTAAGTAGCTTATGTGATTTATCTTCATAGGTCAGAACAAAAAGTCAGCAGTCATTTGGGAAAAGGCCCTGCCATTGTGTTCAGTGACATTTTATACTGGCAGGAAGTAACCATTTATGCAATTATTTTGTGTAATCCTTACATTCCTGTTGGCATAAGCTGGAAGAAAGAAAAAAATTATTTGATAATTATGTTCCTTAGTGTGAAATTGGACAAAATGCTGTCCTGTCGCTGATCACTTCTCTCTGAAATATAATTATGCCACTGGGATACCTACAATTAAGACATAATGAGAAAATAATTTTCTTGCAATAAACAGGAGGAAGCTTGAGATGGAAACACATTTTCATCATGTTTCCATTTTACTTCACCCAGATTCAATTTCTCCTTGAAATAGTATCTACTTATAAAATCAACACAAAGATAAAACTACTGCTAAGATTTCCGTGTAAAGATATTGGGAAGCAGAGTGAAACCCCTAAATTCAAAATTGCTGTCCCTATTTTGTTAATAGTTGTAGTGACCATTAATTTCATTTCTCTTCCTAATTGACCTTGACCTACCTGCCAGTAAAAAGTTTTATCTTCTGAAAGGTTAAAAAATACATTTCTTCTTTTATATTCAATTATATTTCATTTACATGCTTAGCATTTTTCTAAAAAGCTAACTCAAGAAAAAATCAGTAGGACTTGTTCATGTTAACAAAGATTAGAAATTTTAGGACCCATATAACTGATGTACTTTTCATTTAAATATTGATTATATTACTTCCCAACTAAAATTCTAAAAGAATTATCGTCCTTAAAATAACAACATACTTCACACAAGCCTGGAAAAAGACTGATTCTAGGTAATTCTCAATCTTGTAGCAGCTTACAGTACTTAAGGATATACAGGGTGTAGTAGTCAGAGTTCACTAGAGAACTAAAAAAACAGAATGAATGGAACTTAGAGAGAGAGAGAGAGAGAGCATGCACACGCACGCACGAGAGAGATGAGAGATTTTAAGGAATTGGCTCACACAATTATAGAGACTAGCCAAGTTCAAAATCTATCTGCAGGGTAAGCCAGCAAGCTGGAGACCCAGGAAAGAGTTGATGTTGCAATTCAGAGGCAGGATTTCCTCTTCCTTGGGGGATTTCAGTTTTTTTCTCTCAAGACCTTCAACTGATTGGTTGAGATTCACCCACCTTATAGAAGGTCACATCACCTTTGCTCAAAATTAAAAATTGGTACATAAGGTTACCCATCACAGGAGACCTTAGAAGACTTCACAATATCAGCAGAAATAATGTAGATGACTTAAAGTTTCCATAAACAGGAATAGATTATTTGATTACATATATAGAGGAACAAAAGAAAAAACTGATGACTTCTAGTTCAGTTAACAATTTAAGTAGTATTTACTAGATCAATAGATCATAAAATGTGGTCCCCAGACCAGAAGCATCACTAACATGGAAACTTGTTTCCCTCTAGAATTATTGAGTCAGAAACTTGGGAATAGGGCCCAGCAATTTGGGTTTTGGCAAACCCACTAGGTAATTTTGTTGCTCGTTAAAGTCTGAAAGCCAATAAATTAGACCATTGCATCACTACAGAATTCACACATTTTTAGTTGTCAAGGAGAAAATGTTTATTTTTCTATTGCTACTTGGTGAATGTACCTCAGTAGTGATCTCCATTCATCAACAATCATTTACAAAGTATCCACTGTGTCCCAGGCTCCATGTAATTATTAATTCTTCAAGACCAAAATGGAGGTGACCAGCAAAGAAAGGTGAGGCTGTCAAGGCAGGTTGGGGCCAGTTTGTGTCAGGTTTTATATGAATTAAAAGGAAAAGTTATAAGATCAAAAAATAATTCTAAAAGAAACATGAAGAAGTAGGATATTGGAAGTAAAAGAACTGCCCATGAGAAGAGCAGTCAGGAAACAAGTAAAATAGTCCAGATAAGACAGAAGTAAAGAGGAATGAAGAAACATAATTCCAGAAATATAATTAATGGGAATAAGTGATCAGATGAGTATGAGGCATGGGTAGAGGCATGTACCCATGTACACACACACACACACACACACACGCATCACATGCAATACAAAAGAAAGGCCAAATTGAAAGCAGGAGATAATTTGGATATGAACAGGAGAAAGGTAGAAATAAAAGATAAATACTCCAATATAAGTAATTGATTTGGTATTCTTTGACATAGAAGTCATAGCTAAAGTTATCAAAGCAGATAAAATTGCAATTTAGAGTACTTAAGCCATAATTTTCAACCAACCTGAGTGGTGGGGGAAGGGGCAGAGGTCATGATTTTCATCAATAGTATATATGTTAAAGCATTCTCAATAAAACTCATGCAAACTAAAAAAAAAGAAAGTTTGACAAGATCTCGGCTGAAGAGATGTGCAGGTATAGAGGGTTGCTGGACTGAATAATGCACAAGTAAAAGGAGACCGATGCGTTCCTGAAATAAAAATAAGAAAATAGGGAAGATTAAGGCAAATTCCTATAGAGGACCAACAATTCCAAGGAAAGAAGAGATGCTGATTTGGCCGGTGGCTAAAAGAGAGAGAAGACAGAGAGAGAGAGAGAAACAGACTGAGAGAGAGAGAGAGAGAGAGAGAGAGAGAGAGAGAGAGAGAGAGAAACAGACTTCAAGTAAAGGGAGTGCTAAAGGAGTCTGATGATAATTTCATCAACTGCAGATTGCTGTTAGCAAGTCCTGCGGGGTCCAGAACCTGGGAGTCTCAAGAGTGTGGGGAAAGGGAATTTTATCTTAAATCCACTCAATTTATCTCAATCTTACTTCCCCTTCCTGCACAAGGAGGAAAGTGAACCCAAGGATTTCCTTCCTTGAGCTCCACAAATTTAGGAGAGAAGTTCCTGAGATTAGAAATGAGCAGGTTTGAGGTGGAGCTCAACTGGCATTTTTAACAAGAATCTATATAACACTAATTCCATTGTTCTAGAAAATATTCTTTAGGAAATACTGCTATACCATTGCTATGAATTCACATAGTTTCTTTTTCTTTCTCTCTCTCCCTCTCTCTCTCTCTCTCTTTCTTTCTTTCTTTTTGAGTCAGGGTCTCACTTGTTACCAAGGCTGGAGTGCAGTGGCATGATCACAGCTCACCACAGCCTCGACCTCCTGGGTTCAAGTGATCCTCCTGCCTCAGCCTTTCTAGTAGTATCAACTAATTTTGGATCCTTTTTTTTTTTTTTTTTTTTTTTTGTAGAAATGAGGTTTCGCTATGTTGGCCAGTCTGGTCTCAAACCCCTGAGCTCAAGCAATTCTCTAGCCTCTACCTCCAAAGTGCTGGGATTACTGGTGCTGACCTATCATGCCCAGCAACACAATTTCTATGGTACAGTTTCTATTAGCAATCCTCTCTGAAGTCCTATAATTTTTTTGTGTGCTTGTTTCATGAGGTTTATAACACATTGTTTTATAAACACATTGCAGAAGCCATCTCAGATTCCCTCCCCCACACCTGTCTCCTAGGCCCTTGGCTGCTTCCTCATGGCGGGGAGATTTTTTGCTGCTGTTCCAGCCTCCCTGGTGAGTGGCTGTCTCCATGAGGGCCTCTATAGGACCTTCTGTGAGTGGATCCCTTCCTCAGAGTGTCTTTCCCACGACAGATCATGAAGAAATAAATGTAAAGAAATACAGAGGGTGCCAAAAACATGAATACACATTTTAAGGATGGGAAATAACTGTATTAAAATCATAATAATAAATACAAAAGATGAATACAAGTCATGTTCGACTTCTACAATTATGAGAGGTACTCAAAGTAGTTACCATCAGCATCCAGACACTTCTGATTATAGCAAACTACTGCAGGATTTGTTGCTGTGTGAGGTCTCCTGGATCTTCTCTTGTGCATACCACACACATTACCATGCATCTCAAAGTTGTCACAAATGTGTACAATTGTTAGGTGTGTGGGAGGTTCTGTTGCATACTCATGCCTCCACTGTCATGTACTTCCACAACGTTTTCAAATTTCAAATACCACTCCAAAATGGTCTTGCACTCCCCCAATGGCAGCCGTGCTTCAGTCATTTTCTTTGGCTGTCCTGCCTGTCTCATGGTGACACTAGCATTCATTTGATTAATGCCATCGTTTGAGCGAACATCATACTACACATTGCTGTTATGATTCAATTCAATTTTGAAAAGTAATGCACAGAAAACATCTCTCAAAATGTGCATACATATCTTTGGCACCCCGGTATACGTCACATAATTATTTTAGTTAAAATCAAAATTCAAATATCACATTGATTAGTCATTTTAAGGCACTAAGAGTAAGAATTACCAGAAACGTCCCACAGAGCTATAATATCTATCCATGAATGAAGCAGTCATTCTAAGCTAACTCTGCTAAAATTTTTTTATTTTTTCAATTTTTCTAATTTTCTCATACCTTATGTTAACATATTAATAATTTCAATTTTTTCAACAGATGATGCAATTTACAAAAATTGTTTACGCTAGAAGAATAGTAAAAACAAAGGAAGCTAGGAGCAGTGGCCCGTGCCTGAAATTCCAGCTACTCAGGAGGCTGAGGTGGTAGAATTACCCTGGGCAACATAGAAAGACCATGTCCCTAAAAAAACAAAACAAAAGCCTCTGATAACTGGGGGGAAAAAAGTGAATATTTTGTGTAAAATGATCAGGAATCTCCTTTGAGAGATGTTTCAGCAGAAGTTTACAGGGACAAATTTTTTTTTTTTTTTTGAGTTGAAATCTCACTCAGTCGCCCAGACTGGAGTGCAGTGGCCGCTCCCAGCCACTGCAGCCTCGACCCGCTGGGCTGTGGCGATCCTTCCGCCTCAGCCTTCCCAGTAGCTGGAATTACAGGCGCGCGCTACCACACCCGGCTAATTTTTTGATTTATTGTAGAGATGAGGTCTCGCCCAGTTGCCCAGGTGGGTCTCGAACCCGCGGGCTCAGGCAATCCACTCACCTCAGCCTCCCAAGGCGCGGGATTACAGGCTGAGCCACCGAGCCCGGCTGGGACAAACTGAATGATTTGAACAGTCAAGGTGTCAATACATATTCTTACCCTTATCAGGAAGTATTTCTATTTCATCACAAACCACAAACTACTGACATTCCCAAAAGTGGTCATGAGAGTAAGAAAGAGGTTTGTGAAGAGAATAAGGGCATTACTACTAATTTCTCAAGTTTTGATCAATGGTTTTAAAACAATGAACTGAAAAAAGACATGCAGTGCTTCCAGCTATACCATGATCAAAGGACAGAGGCTGGACAACCTGAAAAGGGGGCAAAACCAAAAAAAATTGGAGTATTCTGAAAAGTTGTTTATGATTAAATTCTATATCCAGCTGTGTAACTAAGGGAGAGCAATTGTTCTGGAATACAGATGAGTTGGCTGCTTTTAAATAGAAGGTAAGGAGGATCACAAAAAGGCTATCGAGGAAATATAGCACAATAATAGCCAAATAAGTCCTCAACAAAAACACAACAAAAACCTCCAGAATTCCCTTTTCAATTCACACCCTTTTTTGACTGCTTCAATATTTTAAAAATTTCTATTTAATCAGAATCTAATGAAAAAATACAGAGAAAGGGACTATTTTTAAAGAGGCAAGGTATACTATGCTTTCTGGAATTCTATCAGATCAGTTTAGCCGAGCTCAGTGGCTCAGCCTGTAATCTCGCGCCTTTGGGAGGCTGAGGTGAGTGAATT
>NW_007245997.1:398073-415130 GCF_000164805.1 Carlito syrichta
TTGCCTGAGCCCGCGGGTTCGAGACCCGCCTGGGCAACTTGGCGAGACCTCACCTCTACAGTAATTCAAAAAATCAGCCGGGCATGGTAGCGCGTACCTGTAATTCTGGCTACTCGGAAGGCTGAGGCGGAAGGATCGCCAGAGCTCACCAGGTCAAGGCTGCGGTGGCCGGGAGCAGCCACTGCACTCCAGTCTGGGTGACAGAGTGAGACTCCAACACACGCACACACACACAAAATCAGTTTGATTGGGTCTTTGGTATATGGGCCAACACGTATCTGTCTACATCTATACAAACAGTCCCCAGCTTCGGATAGTTCAACTTAATTAATTTTCAACTTTACAATGGTGCAAAAGAGAGATACATTCAGGAGAAATCTACGACTACCCACACAATCATTCTGCTTTTCATTTTTAGTATAGTATTCAACAAATTACATAAAATATTTAACACTTCATTATAAAATAGGCTTTGGTTAGACAATTTTTCCAAATGTAGGCTCATGTAAATGTTCTGAGGCCTTTTAAGGTAGGCTAGGCTAAGCTATGATGTTTAATAGGTTAGATGAATTAAAGGTATGTTCAACTCACACTATTTTCAACTTAAAATGGTCTATCAGGACATAAGTACACCATAAGTCAAGGAGCATCTGTATATCAATTTCTAAATAGATAAATATATAGATATAGATATAGACATGTACATCTATATTTATAAGGAGATACTCCAGAAAAGAACAGAATTATATTTCGGAGTGCAGGCCTCTTGTAGTGCACTCAGAATTTGTTCCTCAGGATCAAACAGTCCTCCCACCTTGGCGTCTTAGTAGCTGGGACTACAGGCATACGCCACCATATCCAGCTAATATTTTTATTTTTTTGTAGAGATGGGGTCTCGCTATTTTGCCTAGGCTGGTCTCAAACTCCTAGGCTCAAGCAATCCTCCTGTCATGGCCTCCGAAAGTCCTATGATTATAGGCATGAGCTTCTGTGCTCAGCCCATTCCGTGATTTAAATGATTCATACAAATATTCCACAGCACTTGTGATCATACTACTTAAAATAAATAATTTTTTATTGCTATCCTCAGTATCTAAACCAGTGCCAGAAATATTATAGGAGCTCAAGAGATAACTGTGGAAAGATTTTCAAGCATATAGAGGCATTTACTGGCAAAAACAGATATGCTAATTATAAAAACAATTTGGCTAGCACAATGGCTCACACCTGTTATCCCAGCACTTTGGTACGCCAAGGCAGGAAGATTGCTTGAGCCTAGGAGTTTGAAACCAGCCTAAGCAACATAGCAAGACCTCATCTCTACAAAAATTTTAAAAAATTAGCCAAGCATGGTGATATGCACTTATAGTTCCAGTTACTCAGGAGGCCAAGGTGGAAGAATTGCCTGAGCCCAGGAGATCGAGGCTGCAGTGAGCTGTGATCTTGCCACTGCCCTCCAGCCTGGTCAGTGACAAAGTGAGACTCTGACTCAAAAAAAATTTTTTTGAACTATTTATTAAAACAAGCACCTCTAAATAACATGTTTTGTTTTTTGTTTTGAGTAGGAATCTCACTCTGTTGCCCAGGCTGGAGTACAGTGGTATGCTCACAGTCACCACAGCCTTGACCTGCTTGGCTCAGATAATCCTTCTGCCTCAGCTTTCCAAGTAGATGGACCCACACGCACACACCACCACACTTGGTTAATTTTTTTTTTTTTTTTTTGTAAAAATGAGGTGTCACCAAGTTGCCCAGACTGGTCTCAAACCCCTGGACTTAGGTAATCCTCTTGCCTCTGCCTCCCAAAGTGCTGGAAGTATAGGCATGAGCCACCGTACCTGATATAATGTGTCTTTTACTATAATTTTTTCTTTTTCTAAATATTTTATATTGATTTTCTTTCCTTCCCAAGGACATCTCAAATTGATAGTCATTTAATTAATCATATTGAAAATATTTAACATTATTCTGCTTACACTCTTGGCATGAGTAAATGATGGTATAAATATCAACATGTTTTACTATCTAATGTATGATTACTCAAACTTATGTCAAAGACACACAAAACAGAATGAAAGAAGAATGTGATCAGGGCTGACTTCCTATGAAATATTCTGTATTAAATTACTCCCATGTGGTATGCCCTACATACCAGCTAAGAAACTCTTGAATTATTAAGGAAACAGTTATTTCTTTCATAATTGCTCAAGAATTAGGGCTCCAACATTTTAGCGACCTTCCAAACAGATTTTTTTTAATTTAATGGGATATGAGTATAATCTTAGAATTCTAAAAGGATGAATATATCTACCTTAAGGGAAAAGTAATATATTCAATGACAAGATTGATATGTGGAATTAAACTGTCATTTTAATTGTGTCTTTGCAGGATAATGAAAGTTTTCTTTAATATTCATTTACACTATCAACAGCACACAATCCTCTTGATTTTCTTTGGTCTTACACTCAGATAAAAAAAATTTATATTGTAATTTTTGATAAAAATATACTATTCCAAAGTGTTATGTTTAAAATATATATCTGTATTCTAGATACAAATAGTCATTGCTTATATTGTAAAACCCAGAAAACAAAATGTTTTCTACCTTTTCTGAACCAAGTCTCTCATAAGAAACAAACATCTAAAATTACCATTAAACATAGATATGTTCTGACAGAGGCTAATCTTACTTGAGTCAAATTAAAGAGGGTTAGACATGAAAGTCCACATGAATAGTCTATTTCCTGTTCCGTCTCAAGCAAAGGATCTGCCTAGAGAGGCTCTGAGTCTGCAGCTGTCATCTTCCCTGGAGTTTGACTGATGAAGGAGTCTTTTGTTCTACTGATAAGTGATACATTGTGTATTGCTCAGGTGCCCTGGACAAAAAGTATAGGGCAACACAATGAGCTTCTCTACAGTCAGCTTTAAGAAGCTGAAGAATAAAAGTAAAGCTAGCTTTACCTGAGATGTGTTCTTTTCAATGAAACTTTCCTTACCCATTCTAAAGGAAAATATCATTTTGTCTGTTTATAAAAGCTTACTCTATAGTTTGCCCCTCGCCCCCCGCATCCTGATTCTTCGATAAAAGCAGCAAGAACAGAGGTTCTTTTTTATTAAAATGGTTAAGTTGAGTGAATTGCTGGCTTTTTGAAGGGGATTGTTGGAATGACTTTATCTGAGATAAGTTGCCTCACTTAATGTGTCTAAACAATCCGATAGAGTCATTTAAATAGTCATTGATTCCATTTAGTTTTGATCCACGTAGAAGGAAGATATTTGTATCTTTTCCATATGTTCTTAAATTAACCTAAAATGCTTTACCTTTGTTCAATGTTTCTAAATGTAAACATGAAAATAATTAATATATAAATGAATCATTTAACAAATATAAATTTTAAATTATATAATTTGTCAAAAAGAAATAAAAGCCTATAAGAATGCTTTTAAACTAGTGTAGAATACATAATTTATTTGGTAAAATAATTTTATATTTAAATAAAAGATTTGTATTTGTCTAGAGATATTCTCAAGTCACAAATAAAATATCATTCAAGAAACTATTTGTATTTTTCTACAGATATTCTCAAACCATAATGTAGAAAAGCATTCAATAAAATATTTGTATTTTTCTAGAGTTATTTGCAAACCACAATGTAGAAAAGCATTGAATAAAATATTTGCCTATTTCGAGATATTCTCAAACCACAGTGTAAAAAAGCATTGAATAAAATATTTGCCTATTTCTAGAGATATTCTCAAACCACAGTGTAAAAAAGCATTCTTGGGAAGGGCAAGGAGTCATTGCTTTTTCTACTCCTCTTTGACCAATAGAGCATGATGCCCCTACAGGACTGACCCAAATGGAGTGTGCAGATTGCAGCCACTACAAATCACACTGTTCTATACCTCAGCAAGTCTACTTCATCAAGAAAAATAGAAGGAAAAATGCACTACATTTTTTATGATTATCACAACAGTTGCATGGATTAGGTTTGTTATTTTTGAGTTCTCTCATCCATCTTCCATATCAGGTTATTGCATTACTATGATTTACAACTCCATAATTACTAGGATCACTAAAATCAGTAAAGAAAGTTTTCCATATCGCATTTCCATGTTTGGTGGGTTTGCAAAATACTGATTGGATGATGAATAAAAGTCTTTCCAACATCGTGACTTAACATGCTGTATCTCCAATGGTTCCTTATCCTTTCGGATGTACCGTTAGCACTATTTACTGTGTTATAAAATCTGTTAACTTTTTACATACATTTTATACACCGTATATATGTGTATCAAATTTTCACACCCTGTATATATAAGTGTCTGGTGGGCAGGGTCTGTGTCTGCTTTATTAACCTATAAATCTCAAGAGCCTAGAACAGGGCCTGACAAACAGTGATACAATACTTGCTTAAGTAATTGAATAATTAATTGACAATGGGGCAATAAATAGAGATCCTGTAGTTATGTAGAAGATTCTATAATTCCACTTACTCAAATCCTGAATATTAACACTGATTCTGTTAATTATTTTATTCTTAATACTACCCCAAATAAACTAAATATTCTTTATTGCTTTTACATTAGAATCCAAGTTTTATAATACATTAGGGATAT
This sequence comes from Carlito syrichta, assembly GCF_000164805.1. NCBI lineage: Eukaryota > Metazoa > Chordata > Mammalia > Primates > Tarsiidae > Carlito > Carlito syrichta. Next base: position 402,694 of record NW_007245997.1, read on the forward strand.
TACAGCTAGGTAATTGTTTTAGCATCATTTTTATAATTTTCCTTTTGAATGAATTTTAAAATGTCCAACACTTTTATTATAGTCTCTAAACACAAATTTAAATAATGAATAGATTAATATTCAATACATGACATAAAACTGCCATTATTCATTTTTGATCACATTGAGAATGTCAAAATCAAAATGTTCTAAAAATATGTACAACTATTATATATCAATTTTTAAAAGTTTTAATGTTACTCAATGTGGCTTTAAGTTTGGGCAATATAGAAAGAAGATAAACAAAAAAGCATAGTAGCTCATATGTTTGCTATCACGTTTTACTGGGTCCATCAAGGTCAAATGCTTGTCAATGTCTTAAATTTAGATAACAACAAGTTGAGATTTTCCTAGGCAAGTTTATTTCTTTTGGTAATCTAAATGCCACAGCTGCCCTCTAGGGTCATTTTGAAGTTCTTAAGTGACCCTGGATGAACCGTACCTTTCAAATCCTTTTCTCAAGTCATACACTTGGTTAAAAAAAAAAAAAAAAGCATGCTGCATGATTAAATCCTTCTGCAACCAAAGTAAAATCCAAGATCTATACAGAAGACTTTCGTTGAAGTTTATGTTTTGTAGTAAATGAACTCTTTTCTGAATATCTCAGCAACAGCCTCTCAATAAACAAGGGCCTCGAGAATACAATCTTAAGAAGGGGTAGATAAGAATACAAATGCTTAATTTGCTAGTTATGCTGTATATTGTATGTGAGACACATGCATAAGGAGAAAGAGAGAAAAAAGGTAACTTGAGGAAAAGAAAAAAAACAATAGATTGTTCAGTCAACTTTTAAATGAACTGTAGAAACGATCACTAAAAATATAGTATTTTAGTAACTTTTACAGAAGTATGTTTACTGTGATTATATATACCATTAAAACTATATAATCTGGTGGTTAAGAAGCTCACACTGCTAAAAAAGAAGTTAAAATGTGCATTTTTAAACATCTTTGAGAATTTAACCATCAGCTTGAACCAGATTCTCTTCCTCTATAATATTTAGTTTGACTCTATCTTCTTGGGATGGTAGATACGTGCTTTATAGTACTTAACTTTTATATCCTCATATGTGAGTAACTAAACCATCCTGATCTGCTATTTATATAAGAAAGACAGTGTCCTACCTTTCCTCAAGAAATAGAGCTATGAAATCTGTAGAGTGTCACCTAGTAGGTCATAAGTAACAGTTTTCTAATTTGTAAAGTACAATGATCAGTGGTTTGAAGAATTAACTAAGATACAAAATGAGAATATACTTTATACATTCTGAGGTATTAGCTGGGCCCACTGGCTCATGTCTGTAATCCCAGCACTTTGGAAGACTGAGGCAGGAAGGTCTCTTGAGCCTAGGAGTTCGAGTCAAGTCTGGGCAATGTTTGCTAGGCAATAAATAGACACTGAGTACTGGACACCGACCTAGAAATTGCAGGTAGTTTTAGATAAAATAGACATAGCCCTTTCCTGTGTAGCCAATGGTATAACTGGAAAAATAGATATTAAACAAACTATTTCAGAATAATTAATTGAATTATACTACAAAGTGCTGGAACAGCATACAAGGTGCTCTGGAAGTATATGATATGTAAAAGGAATAAAATTTCAATATTCATATATTTTTACTTGAGAAAATGTAGACTGTTATTTTCAGAAAAATAAAGTTACAATAATATGTTACAAAACTATCATAAAAGCTGCATTGTAATATTTTGGGTAAAACACCTACACACAGGATATCTGTGAATGAATATCCTAATATTGTCAGCAAAGACATTAGAAGGTGTTTTGTTTAGTTTTTAAACTTGTAACTTTCTCTAGTTCAAAGTCTAGCAAGATACTGGAAATTCTGAAGAGTTCAGGACTGTATGGGTTTTAACAAATCTGTTGTATTTTCTTTTTTTTTAATTTTATTTTATTCAAGATGTGGTAATCTGTTGTATTTTCTAAGTGGCTAACAAGTTATTCTTTGATCTCTGAGTAGTTCATCAAGCAGAAGGTAGGGATTATTCACCGAATTTCTATCTGGGTTTCACACTGAAAAACAACATATATGACTTAAAACTCAAATATAAATTTTGTTAAATGGAAATTAAACCAAGGAAATATTTGTAAACTTTTGCCCCAGAATCATAGCATAGTGCTCTAAAAAGCCATAAGCATTTCTATGAGAGAAAGGATATCAGTTTCATTTTTTGGGAAACAAAAAAATATTTTTTTGATGTGCACCAAAAATAAAAGTAAGATAAGATATACTAAGGAAATAGAGGACTACAGGTTTTAAATTAAGGAGCTTTTGAAAGAAACAAATTAGAGCTGACTCCAAACTAATAAGAATGATTGAGAGAAATTTGGTGAGCACCTTGTTTGGCAACGGTTGTCTGTATTGGGATAGTCCGTATTATGGTCAAACTCCAAATCTGTGTTCCCATCAGTTTATAACACAAATGCTCCTTTTAAAATACTTGGCAGATTATAGAATATGTATTATCATGTATTCTTCTTTTATTTATAAAAGCTTACAAAATAAAGCAATTTATGTTTTCTTCTTTCCTTATTTTAATTGTAGAAACACTATATAACTAATTTTCACTTTTGAAATAATCAAATATAGGGAGTTCTAGTTCCAGTATAGAGTTATATTTCCTATAGGAATAGGACAACAGCTTAATTTTTCATCTTCCTATTTTCTGCCTGAATACTGTATAAGTTAACATAAAAATATATTTGAATATCTTCAAGCTACATTTGCATAGATGAGGTGACAGAGGCAAGTCACAGATACCAAATAGTATGTAAGTGCTGTCAAGTCAACGCCTGACAAAAACTCAAAAAAGCAGGCTTTGAGGAAGAACAAAAGTACAGAAAGTTCTAGGGCTAGGAGACCTCAGAATAATCAAATATTCTCACCCAAAGGAGAAGCCCCTACCTGTGAGAAAACTTGTTTTGGGCTTGAAAAGATGAATACACTCAGCCTCCATACAAAGATTCTGGGCACAGTATCTGTTATTTCCATTTTGTTCTGTTGTTAAGATTTCCTATATCCTTACTGAATTTTTTTTCTGAAAAATTTTATTTATTTATTTTATTTTAAAGATGTGGGGTACAATTCAGGATTAAGTATACAAAGTTTCATTATGCAAGCACCCTTATTGATGAGGTGTACCTTCCCCCACCCCGACAGTTTCCCCACTACTGCCATTTATAGTATTACAATAGTTGTTCAAGGTTCACTTGTAGTATTACAATAGTTGTTCAAGGTTCACTTATTAGTGAGAACACGTCATACTCAGTTCTTTGTTTCAGTGATAGATCACTCAGTATCATAATCTCTAAGTCCGTCCAAGTTGCTGCAAAGTTCATAATTTTGTCCTTCTTTATGGCTGTGTAATATTCCATCATTTATATGTACCACATTTTTTTTTAAATCCAGTCCTCTTTTGATGGGTAGCATGGTTGGGTCCATGTTTTTGCTATTGCAAATAATGCTGCAATAAACACACGTGTGCAGGAATCTTTTTCATAGAGTGATTTGAGTTCCTCAGCATATATTCCCAGTATGGGGATTGTGGGATCATATGGGAGATTGATTTCTAGATCTTTTAGGAATCGCCACACTGTTTTCCACAGAGGCTGTACTTGTTTATGCTCCCAGCAACAGCGTAGAAGTGTTCCCTTTCCCCCACATCCTCTCTAGCATCTGTTGTTTTTTGAGTTTTGTTTTGATGATGGCCATCCTGAATGGAGTTAGGTGGTATCTCAATGTGGTTTTGATTTGCATTTCTTTGATGACTAGTGAGACTGAGCATTTTTTCATATATATGTTGGCTGGTCGTACATCTTCTTTTGAGAAGTGTCTATTCATATCTTTTGCCCACTTTGTAATGGGGCTGTTTGTTTTTTTCTTCTCAGCACATCCGAGTTAGTTGTAGATCCTATATGTTAGGCCTTTGTCAGACAGTTGGCAAATATTTTTTCCCAGTCTGTGGGCTGTCTCCCTGCTCTCTTGATGGTTTCTTTGGCTTTTCAGAAGTTTGTCAGTTTGATGAGATCCCACTTGTCTGTCTTATCTCTTATGGCATGGGCACTTGGGGTTTTGAACAGGAATTGGTTGCCAGTTCCAGTTTCTACAAGGGTGTCTCCTACATTTTCTACCGTTCTTGTCTGATATTTTATTTATTGAGAGCTGTGTAAAATTCAACAAGAAAATGATGAAAAAGAGCAGTGTAACTTTCCTACAGATTATAAAAACTCACTGGAGAAAACATTTCCAAAATATTAATGAAAAATTATAACTTAACATTCTGAACATAAGGAGAAAAGAATGAAAGAAAAACGTTAATGAAGAAAATTATAACTGTTAAGGAAAACCAGATAAAATTTTAAGAACTCAGAGAATAAATGGACAAAAAATAAGAGAATTTTCAGACAAGAAGATAATGAAATATAAGTTGACAAAACTGAGGAAAGAATTGAAGGGAAAAAAATCCCTCTCAGAAATGAAGATTAAATTACAAAGTTCACAGGTAAAAATAGGTATCCTAGAGACTATAAATATAGTAAAAGATGTAGAATAAATGACATAAGTGAAAAGATCCCCAGCTTGGACAAAGTAGTAAGACCTCGCCTCTTTAAAAAATAAAGTAGCTAGGTGTGGTGGTGCATGCCTGTAATCCCAGCTATTTGAGAGACTGACACAGGACGATTACTTGAGATCAGGAATTGGAGACTATGGTGAGCCATGATCATGCCCCTGTACTCCAACCTGGGCAAAAGTGAGACCTTGACTTAAAAAATAAGAAGTTAAAAAGATTGTAGAGCGATAGATATGAAAAGAAAAAGAAGATCTATCATATGTTTAATTTGCATCCCTATAGGCAACATAAGTAAATCAACAAAATAATAGAATAGCATAAATATTTCAAAAAGGAATGAGAAGACTTGCTTAGGATAAAAGGATACCTGTAACACAGACTAATACAGATTTTGCTACTATAAGTGGTTTTAAGAATGGAATCATAAGGAAGAGATTTCTGAATTGGTTCTAGGTTTTCTTGAATTTGTTCTCCATTCTGATAGTTTTGAGGACACAAATGTTTCTTTTTCTCTGTGGTGAAGAGGGCACCAATAGTCTATGGCATGATGGGGATAATAGAAATATACAAAATCTTGTCATTGGATCCTCTTAATCAAATAGCTACATAAGGTAAAGTTCTGAATAACCATGTATTTGCTATGTTAACCTTAGAACATTTTAGTCAAATAAAGGAGCCTAATGGCATCGACGTGTTGCTCCTAATTGTACCGAAGAAAATTGGAGAGAAAAGGATGTGCTCAGGGCTTCCAAGGTACAGCTCAAACTCTGCACAAATGATCTGAAAGCTCCTTATCTGTTCTGAAAGAAAACTTTATCTCTTTCAACTAAAAGCAGAGAATTCTGAAGATAAAACCCAGAGTCTCATTTTGTGAGTTACTGAATTACAACACAAACAGAATTTCCAACCTCTCAGGGTATTTTCTGTTAAAGTGAGGGCATTGATTGGGGAGGAAGAGTATCCTGAACATTAAAATGGAAACATATGGGCAGATCCTAATGAAGCTGGGGACATCGCGCCTCTAAATTCTGCTGAGTCTTCTTTACTAATAGACTTGGACATTTTACACCTGCAGAAATATTTGCATAATTTTTTCCAATTTATACAAACAGAGATATGGAGGAAAATCTGTGGGAATGAATCATAAGGCTGTGAAATCATGGTGGAAGAAATGAAGTTGAATCGGGACAAATTTATTGATATAGATTCTGTGTTTTAGTTAAAAGATTTAGAAAGGCTTCTAACAGTGTGTCTGGATAGTTGGCTGAATCATGGACCAAAGGGAGCCTACACTAAATATGTTGAAATGCTAGAACGTCCTTGGTATACTGTTGAGGAAGGTATCCAGAGATTAGCGAAACTGAAATATTTGAATGCTTTTATGTTTTGAAATACCATTTACAATAGTATCCAAAAATCTTCAAGTGCCTAGAAATAAAGATAATGAAAGAGACATAAGAATTGTATTGGGCAACATTTTTTTTTTTAATTAATAGAAATTTTTTTTTTTTTTTTTTGAGTTGGAGTCTCACTCTGTCACCCAGACTGGAATATAGTGGCACACTCCCAGCCACCGCAGCCTCCACCTGCTGGGCTCCGGTAATCCTTCCACCTCAGCCTTCCAAGTAGCTGGAACTACAGGCGTGCGCTACCATGCCCGGCTAATTTTTTTTTATTTTATTGTAGAGATGAGGTCTCACCAAGTTGCCCAGGTGGGCCTCGAACCCGCGGGTTCAGGCAATCCACTCACCTCAGCCTCCCAAAGCGCTGGGATTACAGGCTGAACCAACGAGCCTGGCTAATAGAAATTTTTAAAAATCCTAAATAAACAAGAGAAATGTGCCTTGTTCAAAAGTGGGAAATCTCACTTTCAGGGAGACCAAGTCTTCCCAAATGGATCCACAGATTCAATACAATCTTAATCTAAATTTCAGCAGATGTTTTTGTGAAAATTGACCAATTTAGTCTAAAATTTATAAGAAAATGCAAAGAGCTGAGAAGAGCTAAGCCCCTATTTAAAAAGGAACAAAGCTAAAAGACTTACAGTGTCAGATATTAAAGCAAATTATGAAGCTTCAATTATTAAAAGTTGTTATTGACTCAAAGATAGACAAATAACCCAAAGGAACACATAAAGGGCCCATAGCTGTCCCAGAAAAGAGATTTATTTTTTTACAAAGTTGACTTTACAGTTGAGTGAGGAAAAAATGATCTTTTCAATAAGTGTGACAGAGTCAATTGCATAGACATATGGATAAAACACTAATATTGGCCCATACATCACTAAAATATGTTGCAAAAGTGGCCACAAATTTCTCCCATCCCTTTAAGCCTACCCTTTTGTAACATGATTTTTCCTTTTCTTACATCAGAAGTGAAGTCCAATTATTTTCTTGAGTTGAGGCATGAATATGTGACTTATTTAGCCAAAGGGACATTAACAAATATGATTCAGACAGAGCCACGAAAAGTACTTGCACATTGGGATTTGCCTCTCCTGTTGGAAACCCTGAGACCATCCCATCATGTGATGAAACCTGGACTAGCTTAGTGATGGAGGATGAGAGACAGGTGGAGAGGTTCTCATTAACCTAGCCATCAAAGTCAACTCACAGGATTGTGCACTCAATGAAATGGTGGTTGTTTGAAGCTGCTCCTGTTTTGGGTGGTTTGTTACACAATAAAAGCTAACTGCTGCAGTTATACCGTACAAAAATTAATTCCAAATGGATTGTAGATCTACTTTTAGAATAGTAGAATAGTACTGTCCAATATTTTTAGAATATTTTAGAATATTGTCCAATATTTTTAGAATAGTAGAATAGTACTGTCCAATGTTTTTAGAATAGTACTGTCCAATAGGAATTTCTGTGGTATCGGAAATATTCTATAGTTGCACTATCCAGTAAGCCACTAAGCCACCTGTAACAATCTTTTTTAAGAGTTAAGGTCTCGGCCAGGCGTTTTGGTTCAATCCTATAATCCCAGCATTTTGGGAGGCTGAGACAAGAGGATTGCATGAGCCTGCGGGTTCGAGACCAGCCTGGGCAACATGGTGAGACCTTGTCTCTACAATAAACCAACAAATTCGCTTGGCGTGGTAGCGAGTGTCTGTAGTTCCGGCTACTTGGAAGACTAAGGTGGAAGAATCACTGGCGCCCAGCAGGTAGAGACTGCAGTGGCCGTGAGTATGCCACTGCACTCCAGCCTGGGCAACAGAGTGAGACTCCAACTCAAAAAACAAATAGAGTCAAGTTCTCACTCTGTGTCCCAGGTTTGAGTGCAGTGTCATTATCATAGCTCATGAAGCCTCAAACTCCTGGGCTCAAGCAGTCCTCCCACCTCAGTCTCCTAAGTAGCTAATACTATGGGCGTGGGCTACCATGCCCAGATAATTTTTTAGATTTTTGTAGAGATGGGAGTCTCACTGTGCTGTCTAGGCTAGTTTCAAGTTCATCACTCAAGATATCCTCTTATCTTGGCCTCCCAAAGTATTGAGATTACAGGCATGAGCCACCACACATGAAATATACCTATAACCATCAAACATTTAGAAATATGACTAGTGCAAATGTGAAATTAAATTTTTTATTTAATGTAATTTACCTTTAATTTAAGTTTAAATTTAAGTAGCCACATGGGGCTAGTGGCTACAATATTGGACAGTGGAGTTCTAGAAGAAAACACAGGAAAATAATTCTTCAAGAACTTTGGATAAGCAAATTTTTTATTATTTTAAAGATGTGGGGTATAATTCAGGGTTAGTTACATAAATGGTCATTGCACAGGTGAAGTTTGGGCTTCCCTTTGATCTCCACTTTGCCTGGTTTGAGATCAGGTACCCTTATTGATGTTTTGTGTCCACTCCCCTCCTTTGCTACTGCCAATCTCTTTCATGCAGTGTTATGGTAAATGTTCAGGGTCCACTTATGAGTGAGAACATGTGGTACTCAGTTCTTTGGTTCTGTGATAGATCACGGAGTATGATAGACTCTAAATCCATACAAATTGCTGCAAAGTCCATAAGTTTGTTCTTTTTGTGACTCCATAATATTCCATTGTGTATATGTACCACATTTTTTTTTATCCAGTCCACTTTTGATGGGCAGCATGGTTGGTTTCATGTTTTGGCTAATGTGAATAGTGCTGCAATAAACATGCATGTGCAGGTATTTTTTTGTGTGTGTGTGTGTGTGAATGATTTGAGTTCCTCTGGGTATATTCCCAGAAGGGGAATTCCTGGATCATATGAAAGATCAATATTTAGACCTTTTAGAAGGGATAAGCAAAATTTGTAAACAGGAAAAAGAACAGTAACCACAATGGAAACAATTAACTAGCTCAACTAAAAATTAAGAATTTTATATTAAAGACACTGCTGAGAATTCGAAGAGACAACCTATAATTCAAGAGAATAAAATTAAAACATATTTCCGACAAATAACTCATGTACAGAATAGATTAAAAAATAATCAAAGTGCTCTGCAATATTGAACTGGTTAAATAACTAAGAAACTTCCACATCATAAAATATTACATAGTTGTAACAAAAAGAACAAAGAAGGTGTATATGTGCAGAAATGGTAAGATCTCTATGCTATATTGGTGTGATAAAAAGAAAAGTCAGGAACAAAGTATGGGTAGTATGGTACGAAATAAGAACATGAATTGGCATAAAGTATTCTGATGAGGCTGGACGCGGTGGCTCAGCCTGTAATCCCAGCACTTTGGGAGGCAGAGGCGAGAGGATTGCCAGAGCCCAGGGGTCCAAGACCAGCCTGGGCAACTTGGTGAGACCTCGTCTTTCCAATAAATCACAAAAACTAGCCAGGTGTGGTGGAGGGCGTCTATAATTCCTGCTACTTGGAAGACTGAGGCGGAAGGATCGCCTAAGTCCAGCAGGTCGAGGCTGCGGTGGCCGTGAGTGTGTCACTGCACTCCAGTCTGGGCAACAGAGTGAGACTCCAACTCAAAAAACAAAAACAAACAAACAAAAAAAGAACTCCAATGAGATAAACAAAATACTAATTGATTATGTAAAGGTTGCAGAAACAGGGTAGATGACAGAATAGGAGTTGAATTTCTTAGTGTATATTTTTACTATTGTTTTGATGTTTGAAATATTAAAAATGTATTCTCTATTCAGAAATTAAATTTTTTAAAAAATTATTTTTTTAGTTGGAGTCTTGCTCTGTCGCCAGGCTGGAGTGCAGTGGCACACTCATGACCACCCCAGCATCCACCCGCTGGGCTCCAGAAATCCCGGAACTACAGGCGTGCCACCACACCCGGCCAATTTTTTTTATCTATTGCAGAGACAAGGTCTCACCAAGTTGCCTGGGCTGGTCTCGAGCCCGCAGGCTCAGGCAATCCACTCGCCCCGGCCTCCTAAAGTGAATTAAATTTTTACAAATTAAAATAAAGTCAGCAGTATAGGAAAATAATTATAATAATACCCTTTACAGCCAATCCAATTCTCATAGGTATCAGACTATAGTTGTTCCTAATCTTTTTCTAAGAACTCACATACAAGTATATTTTTGTTACTCAGCTATTGCCAGAATGCTGTTGCATAACAATGAACCTCAAAAAAAATCAGTGGTTTAGAACATTTATTTTTGTTGATCAAAGGATCATAGAGCAGGGTAGAATGGCTCTTCTTCAAGCTACAAATCAGTTTAGGTTCATTCTAAGTGTTCTTCCACTGGGACGAACAGATACCAGGACTTGATTTTTCTCATGGCAATTAGTAGAAATGCAAGAGGTCAGGCCAAACAAGCAAGGACATTTAAAGCTTCTGCTTACATTATGCCTTCTAACATCTCATTAAGTAGGGCAAGTTATAGGACCAAGCAAGACAATGGACAGAGATATAGACACAAATAGTCATAGGAATTTAGTATATGATCATGCTAGCATTTCATATGGAAAAAAGGTGCTGCTGTTCAATTCTATCACAGAGATGAAGTAAAGATTTAAGGAAAATAAACTGACCTACCATACGTATATAGGTAAATATCAAAATAAATAGTTTTGATTTGTTCTATTTATTTTAATATCAATTTACTAAGTATATTGTTTTGAAACATGTTTTTTTTTCAAAGCTTAACAATATATCCTAATGAGTTTCCCATGAAAATAGATATAATTCTAGCTAAATATTTAACTGCTGGATAATTTCCAAATTCAGTCATAATTTCCAAATAATTTACCTATCTATTCCTCCATGGATAGGCATTTAGTCTGTTTACAGTTCTTCACCATGAATGCAATGACTATCTCTACATTCAAATCTCTATGCATTATCTGGAATTTAGCACCCATTTACGTCTAAAATGTACTCAACAGGAAGAAGGGATCATCTGATATCCTCTTTTGGAAGGAGGTTAGCCCTACTCACAGTGTTTATGTACAGGGTCTGGAACAGAGAAAGTATCTCTTAAAGGAACAATTTAATATTCTTAAATAGATTAAAATCATAGAATTGTGGAAAAGTCTTGGATTATTTGTCTCTCTTTTGCATTCTCACTTTTTCTCTTATACACCAGCACCATTTCTACCACTAGATTTTGAGCTACTGTATTTTATTTATCAAACAAGATAGCAACACACAAAAAAAGAAAAAAAATGTATTCTCCTGAAAAATCTCTCTCCCTATCCCCTGTATTCTACCTTATTTTTCCTTTTTCCTACTTTCACAGCACTTAGCACCTTCCCCACACTACATAATTTACACATTTATTATGTTGTTTATTCTCCAGTTTAAATGTGAATTCAACCAAAGCAAGCATTTTTTAAAAATCTCTTTTCTTCAACAAGTATACTTTAAATTGATGAAACTTTGAAACAAATTTCCAGATATATATATTTATAAAATACATACATTCTATTTTGGAAGGAGGTTAGTCCTACTCACAGTGTTTATGTACAGGGTCTGGAACAGAGAAAGTATCTCTTAAAGGAATGATTTTATATTTACTAAGTATATATAAAGGAAAAATATTATATTTATAGATACACATATCTATAGCATCATTTACAAAACAATCATTGTATAACCAATAAAATAAGTTGTCTTCACTGACCCCAGAACCAAAGTATTTTATGACAGATTTCTTATTTTTTATTTTCAATAAATTTTTAAATCTTTTTTGAGGAACTTTATATGAATTCCATAGTACCCTGTTTTCAGATAAAATGGGGCACCAAAACATAATAAAATCAAGATTCATATCTAAAAGCACACTATTAGAATTCCCACCAAGACTATATTAGTTTCTCTTTTCTTGTTATTAACTTTTTAATATCTTGCTTTTCTCCAAGTAATTTAGGTAAGATTCTCAATAATAAACTTAAAATTTCATTTTATCAATTCTTGGAGAAAATTCCACATTCAGTGTAATTGCATTTAAAACAATACAGATACTTCCTAATTTACAAATCACATATTTGAAAATCATTGTATTAAACATTACATTTGGTATCTGAACATCTCTTGCAAAGGAATTACTTTCAAATATATGCCACTTAGAATACTCTATCACTCTGATGAAAGATATTATTAATATAATAATAATTAAAGAATTAATAGAACATTTCTTAGATAATGTTGACTGTAGCTTTTTCCAATTACTATCTTGTCAAAAACAATTCTTTAGAAATACTTAAATTATGTATTTTTATATAATTCATGCCAAATAACAAAGTACTGTATTTAAGCCGGGCTCGGTGGCTCAGCCTGTAATCCCACGCTTTGGGAGGCCGAGGTGAGTGGATTGCCTGAGCCTGTGGGTTTGAGACCCACCTGGG
>NW_007245997.1:415150-418013 GCF_000164805.1 Carlito syrichta
TGGGCAAATAGGCGAGACCTCATCTCTACAAAAAAATAAAATAAAAAATAAAAAAATTAGCCAGGCGTGGTAGCATGCGCCTGTAGTTCCAGCTACTTGGAAGGCTGAGGCGGAAGGATCGCCAGAGCCCAGCAGGTCGAGGCTGCAGTGGCCAAGAGCGGCCACTGCACTCCAGTCTGGGCGACAGAGTGAGACTCCAACTCAAAAAAAAAAGTACTGCATTTAAGTGGCGATAACTGGATGAAATACTAGTAACTTAGATGTTATCCAATATTTCTCAGAGTAAATTATTTATCAAGACAAAATAAGTATGTATTTTTTATCAGAATTGATTCTTCAACTGAAAAATCGAAGTCCAGGGGCAAATTTTTACACATCCTCTTTGTTTTGCGTAAAGTCAGGCTATGATGCCAGAAATACACACACACACACACTCTCTCTCTCTCTCTCTCTCTCTCTCTCTCTCTCTCTCTCTCTCTCTCTCTCTCTCTCTCTCTCACATTGAAAAGCCTCACCTCCACATCCAGAGATTCTGACCTAATTTCTGGGCATCATGCCCCACTTCCAGTCATTCAAATACATGAGTCATTGCTCCCTAGGCTTTACTCTGGTTACATCCACTTACAGACCAAAACCTCTTCATTTCCTGACAGACATTCTCAATGATATCCTCTCTGCAGGTAAAGCAAGGTTCCTTCAACCTGCCCATGAGGGCTGAGGAAGAAAGCATTCTCACTCCATTTCATCATTTTGGCCACCTTGAACTACTCCTCAGGGGACTCACCATCCACTCTGTGTACAATTCGGAAACCATCATTAATCACAGGTCAATGGTTCTGTTTCCTCAGGAGTAAAAATATTTATCTCCCACATTCAACAAAGCAGATTTTGCCTTCAGCTTTTCCTAAGAAATAGGCGCAAAAAATTGTTAAAAGGTTATACTGCTGTTAACCTTTCTGCTCCATTCAATTCTCTCCTTTTCTTGGGGCTTTAATTTCTAGAAAAATCTAGATAGAATCTCTTATTCTGAACAGCAAAAAAAAGATTGGCAAATCACATAAGAATAGCTTAAGGGACAGTGAGAAATAGCTAATGATTGAACAAAAATCATTTAATTCTGATGGCAATGTCCTAGTAAAATACTGAAAATATGTCAACTTATATTCACATGGGTACATTATTTCTTGAATAAGTGTGTGTGTGTCCATTTGTACACATTTTACCTAATGTCTAACATTCAAGTCACTGTGTTAGGCCCTTCTTTAAGGATCTCTTTTCATCTTCACAAAATCCCTGTAAAGCAAATATTATTACTTTCTTTTTTTGCAGATGAGAAAACTGAGGTAGGAAAAGGTGAAGTAACTTACCCAATATTACACAGAGTAAAGAATTTGGGCCACTATTCTTAGCTTGACCCATCTGATTTCAAAGCTTGTACACAATTCCTGATACACAGTGGTCTTTCCTCCCTTATCTATCTCTTAAGTTCTTGTCTGTCTTTTAAATCCAGTTCAAATTCCATCTCTGAAAACATTTCCTAGAATCCTTCTCTACCATAAGCACATTTTTCCAGCTGGTTTGCTTGGTTATTTGTTACCTGCAAAATGTTAGAGTGTGCTATACGTGTTTCCATCTTGCCACTAGATAGAGTCACTCCAGAGAAGGATCTAAATCATATCTTTGCAAATGAACACAAAAAGTACGTGTCAGATTAAGGAGAGTCATTATTTCCAACAAATCAACAACCTAAGTACTTGTCCGTCTTCATTATGGACATTCTGCAAATATATGGGATGATAGTAGACGTAAAATCCTCTGCAATCTCACACATTTTCATTAATGAGAGTAAATTATGAGAATGTCAAAAATGTGGTACATTTCTAAACTTTAGAAACACTTCAAATTAGTAAATCCATAAGGTTTAAAACCCACTTAACGAAACAAACAAATTTAAGAATTGCAGTCTTACAAAATGGTAACGTATATTGTCTTAGTCTTTGTCAATTGATTCTGCAGAAAGACTGGTTTTGTGGTCTGCTCTGGAAGTATATTGTCATTTCAAAACTTCATTAAAACTAAAAATAGATTTGTCAAAATTTAAAAAGCAGTACCCAGCAAGCTGCTTCATGTGAACCTGCCTAAGGGAGATTGAACTTTGAAACAATGTATACAAGTTAGAAGAATCTAATTTAGGCAACTTGCTTCTTTAACTTTATGTGCTATGATATTGAGTCTTATTGCCACAAGAATGCCTATTCTTAAATTCAGTTCACTAAAGGAGATAATAGATGATTTTAAAAAAATATTATTATTTAAATCACATTCATAATCTGGTAGCAAAATCTATGATTTTGGACTCAAATGCCCTCACAAACTTCAGCTTCACAACCTACCAATTGCATGACCTTGAGGAAAGTGCTTGAGCTCTATATGCCTCTATCTCATCGGCAAAATGATGAAATATACCTCATAGGGTTACTGTGAGGATTGAAAGAGATGATTCATGTTACTAGAACAGTAACTGGAACATGGCGTTTTGCTACTATTAATATTTGCTTTTAGAAATAGTAGTAAGGCTGGGTGCGGTGGCTCAGCCTGTAATCCCAGCACTTTGAGAGGCTGAGGTGAGAGGATTGTCTGAGCCCAGAGATTTGAGACCAGCCTGGACAACTTGGTGAGACCGCATCTTTACAATAAATCAAAAAATCAGCCGGGCGTGGTAACACGCCTGTAGTTTCAGCTACTTGGAAGGCTGAGGTGGAAGGATCACCGGAGCCCAGAAGGTCAACACTGGGATGGCTGTGAGCATGCCACTGCATTCCAGTCTGGGCGACAGAGTGAGACTCCAACTCAAAAAAAAAAA